>NC_141627.1:17306234-17418734 GCF_047967505.1 Dipteris shenzhenensis | reverse complement strand
GAATCGCAAGTACCTGGAAAAAGTGAAAAAAGTAAGGCTCCGCTTATCCTTTCTCTTCCGCTCTTGGTTGCTTCAATGAAATGAGGAGAGAATGAGAATGAATGAATGGAAAGA
Source organism: Dipteris shenzhenensis (assembly GCF_047967505.1). Classification (NCBI taxonomy): domain Eukaryota; kingdom Viridiplantae; phylum Streptophyta; class Polypodiopsida; order Gleicheniales; family Dipteridaceae; genus Dipteris; species Dipteris shenzhenensis. Next base: position 17,418,620 of record NC_141627.1, on the reverse strand, counting down.
AGAGTATATATAAGAAAAACTAGCCCACTCCTCCCACTCACGCATAAATTTGAATTTTTAAAAAAGAGAGGAAAATTTGAATTCATTCCTCTAGATAAACTTGAATTCAAATTTGTGTTCAACATGCTTCTTGATACTTTCTTCTTGTACATTCCTTTTGAATTCAAATTTGTGTTCAACATTCTTCTTGATACTTTCTTCTCGTAAGTCCCACTTCGTTCTTCTCATAAGTCAAATCTTATTTGTCGCTCTTGCTCGTGATAGTTCTACTCTTAGTTGTAAGAATTCGACCTCTCTCCCTCTACTCCTCTCCTCTTCTCTATGTAGTGGGCTCTCTCTCTCTCTAATGAAGCTCCCTCTCTATGCAATGGAGCTCCCTCTCTAGTCACATATCTCTCTCTCTAGTCGCATACCTTCCCAACCTTCCTCTAGTCGCGTACCTTCCTCTCTCCCTCAAGTCTTCTCATCTCTCCTCTCTCTCTAGTCTCTTACCTTCCCCTCTCCCTAAAGTCTTCTCATCTCTCTTCTCTCTCTACTAGTGTTTCCCTCTCCATCATGTCTTCTCACCCCCTCCCTCCCTCACTCCTCTCCCTCCCTTAGTCCTCTAACTCTCCTCTCATCCCTGGGGGCCGCGGCCCCCAGGAGTCCTCTCTCTCTCTCTTCCTTCTCTCTCTCTCCTCCCCTCCCCCCCTCTCTCTCTCTCTCCCTCCCCTCCCTCCCCTCACTCCTCTCTCTCTCTCCCCTCCCTTTTCCTCACTCCTCACTCCTCTCACCCTGGACCCCCCTCTGTCTCTCTCTCTCTCCCTCCCCTCCCTCTCCTCACTCCTCTCACCCCCTCTCTCTCTCCCTCCCTCTCACCCTGGCGGCCGTGGTTGCCAGGACCCCCCCCCTCTCTCTCTCTCTCTCCCCCTCCCCTCCCTCTCACCCAGGGGCCGCGGCCGCCAGGACCCCCCCTCTCTCTCTCTCTCCCTCCCTCCCCTCCCTCTTCTCCCCTCCCTCTCACCCTGGTGGCCACGGCTGCCAAGACCCCTCCCTCTCTCTCTCTCTCTCACTCTCTCTCTCCCTCCCCTCCCTCCTCTCTCTCTCTCCCTCCCCTCCCCTCCCTCCTCTCTCTCTCTCCCTCCTCTCTCTCTCTCACCTTGGCGGCCGTGGCCACCAGGACCCCCCCTCTCTCTCTCTCTCTCCCTCCCTCCCCTCCCTCCTCTCTCTCTCACCTTGGCAGCCGTGGCCGCCAGGACCCCCCCCCCTCTCTCTCTCTCTCTCTCTCTCTCTCTCTCTCTCTCTCTCTCCCCTCCCTGGGGGCCATGATTGCCACGACCCCCTCTCTCACCCTCCCGCCGCCCCCTCACCCTCCCGCCACCCTTCCCCTCCCTGCTCCCCTTACCCCCGCCACCCCCCCTCCCATCTCTCGCTGCCCCCTACCCACCCTGCCTCCCTCCTCTCTCTCACTCCCTCCCCTCCCTGCCCTCCCTCTTGCCTCCCCATGGCGGCCGCGACTGCCAGGACACCCTACCCCTTGCGCCACCCTCCCGTCCCTCTCGCCTCCCCTCACCCTCCTGCCGCCCCCCCTCCTCGCTCCCCCTACCCTCGTCGCCCCCCTCCCATCTCCCGCCGCCCCCTACCCACCCCGCCTCCCTCCTCTCTCTCACTTCCTCCCCTCCCTACCCTCCCTCTCGCCTCCCCCTGGCAGCCGCAGCTGCCAGGACCCCCGCCCCACCCTCCCCTCCCTCTCGCCTCCCCCTGGCGGCCGTGGCCGCCAAGACCCCCTCCCGCCGGCTCTCCTCTCCCCCCCTCCCACCTCTCGCCTCCCCCTACCCCGTCACCCTCGCTCCCCCCTACCCCATCACCCCCTACCCTGGCTCCCTCCCCTCCCTCCTCTCTCTCCGCTGCCTCCCCTCCCCCTGGCGTCTATGGCCACCAATAACCCCTACCCCCCCTCCCCTCCCTCCCCTCCCTCTCGCCTCCTCCTGGCAGCCGTGGCTACCAAGATCCCTCCCTCCTGGCGGCCATGGCTGCCAGTACCCCCTACCCCCCCTCCCCTCCCTCCCCTCCCTCTCGCCTCCCCCTGGTGGCCGCGGCCGCCAGGATCCCCCCGCTCCCGCCGCCTCTCACCTCCCCCCCTCCCGCCTCTCGCCTCCCCCCCTCCTGCCTCTCGCCTCCCCCTACCCCGCTGCCCCCCCACTCCCTCCCCTCCCTCCTCTCTCTCTCCCTCCCCTCCCTCCCCTCCCTCTCGCCTCCCCCTGGCGGCCACGCCGCGGCCGCCAGGACCCCTCTCCCGCCTCTCGCCTCCCCCTACGCCCCCACTCCCCTCTCCTACCTCCCCCTACCCCCACTCCCTACCCCGCCTCCCTCTACCCCTGCTCCTTACGCTGCCCCCTACCTCTCCTCCCCCCTCCCTACCCTCGGTCCTCCCTCTCCCCCCTACCCCGCTCCTCCCTCCAGCCTCCCCCGGTCGCTGCCCCCTACCCGGCCTCCGCCCCCTCCCTACCCTCGCTCCCTCCAGCCTCCCCTTGCATGATATACCATGCAAAGCATAGACGATGGGCACAATACTTTGTACGCACCTCAACATACGTGTTATTGAGTTGCATGCAAAGTGGCGTGTCCATCTGATGAGTACTTAATCAGATAACTTCTCCCACCAATAAATTAAGTACTAATTAAAAATTATAATAAATGAGTAGATTATTAAAAAGAGACTAATATTTATGTAATTGTTGCTATTGCAGCTTGCTTGCAAAGGACTCTCACAAAGGAGATGGCTATATATTTTGTTCCAGGGATGGATGTGATTTTATGTAGCAAAAGAGAAGTAGTTGCATTTGCTACAATCCATGATAGTGATCCCAATTCAGTTTGCCACTTTCGAAGACTTGGCGAAGATAAGGTGGCAGCTACTATATCAAAGATTCTTAGCGCACATGTGGGGCTAAAGTATAAATGTGGAGATATGTAAACACTTGGAGATGTTATGCCCTACAATACATCCAACAAATCATTTATAGCATGGGACAAAGATGAGACTTATGCAACAGACATTATCAAGAATACAAAGTGCACCACCTTGGATTTTACTATAGGGGACATTTTACAAATGAGATCATTTACAAATAAGACTGTAGCAGAAGGTGAAGTATTGGGATTTGAACAAGTGGAGCAATGGTCATTTGCATAGATGAGGATTCTAAAAGTCACTGATGATGGTATGGTTGATAACATAACATCCTTATGTGATCCCTACTATGAGGTAGGCAAGAATATAAGATGTAGCATGCAATTTTTAAACATTAGAAAGAGGCACGTGGTTTTCAATGATAAAGACAAGGTATACTATAATATCAAATGAGCTAAAAAGCATGCCCATGTGCCAGGCTCTATCACTTCAAATGTGGATGATTTCAATGTACTCAATTATAGAAGTGACATCTTATCTGGAGTGGATGAGTTCATTGGTTCTGAGAAACAAAATGATTTTAGAAGCAAAGCCTTATTTGGGGTGGATGAATTCTTGCATAGTGAGAAGGGCAAAGGTTTCAATAGCGATGTCTTGTCACGTGTGGATGAGTTCATGCATATTTAAAAACTTGGTGTCAATCAAGCTTGTGGATTTGTGAAATCCATGCAAGATGTCCCAATGAGCGATGTTCTCTCAGGAGTGGAAGAGTTTCAAGGTTCTCAATACTCTCGTAGAATATTGAATTCATTGAATGGTCCTAAGAGTATGTTAAAAATGAGGATGAGATCAATAGAGGATTATTCAATATTTAACTTTGATTGTGATATGGCCAAGGATGCAATGACCAATCATGGATGCTTGGTTACAAACAAATGTGAGGAGAAGAAGTGCATAAATATAGATAACAATGTGGACGAGGAACAAAAACGGTCATACATATGCATGAAGAGAAAGCGAATCCAGGTAGATCCACAAAAGCAACCAAAGAGGAAGAGAGTAATGAAGGAGGAGAACATGTTAAATGCATTGGGATATCTATGTTGCAAGCGAAGATGTATGCACTTCATTGATCTTGTAGACATCAGGGAATGTAGAGGACACGTGTGGCAAAGAAGAGGAAGCGAAAGAAATGAATACCTTCTCACAAGTCTCTCTTGCTTTCTTTAGAATAGCAATAAAAGGCTAAGTTCAAGACAAAAGGTAAAACCTCTCGTAAATGGAAAAAAGATTTGCAATAAGGCATTGCAATATTACTGTGGATACCCCATGGTACATATTGGGATTTAGTCACCAAGGCAAAGGGCGGCAACAAATTTGGCATTCACGGTAATAGAGGAAGGTCCAAATCAAGAATCTCAACTATCAGGGCAGCAGCGATTTTGCAAGACTTCATACATGAAAATGCTTTACCTCAACCCCATATATCTACCAAACTCACTAACAGTGACACGATCACTAAAATGCACCTTCCAATGGGCTTGACAAAGCTCGAAGCATTTGACCCTATTGCAGAAAAGCAAAGGCAAAGAGGGGATGCCGTAGCTTCTTCTCATACTTTGTATACTCTTTGGAAGAAGAACTTTGGATATGTTAAAGTCCCAAGGAGGCAAAAAATGTCAAAGTGCAATGTCTGTGATGATTTAAAGTGAGCGATTGAGAGTGAACATGTCCAAATCAAAGGGAATTATACAAAAAAAACTAAAAATCTCATCATGACCTTATTCAACATTCCAGACAAAAATATGCATTTTGGAAGGAGTAAGCTATTTCGTATCCCGATGACTACATGTGCCTTATTGTAGATGGCATGGATCAGAATACAACAACATTGTCTCGTTTTGTTGCCACTCCATCTAAATTACAAGGAAAGCACTTTCTAAAGACACATCTATGTGGAGTGTTAGTGCATGGAATTAAGTTCTTTGCAGATATATGGATTAATTCCTTGCATCTACATGATAGCAATCAAGTTGTAACATCTATTATGAAGGCAATTCGCAATGTACATGCAGAAAAAGGTCGCCTACCACCGATTTTGAGAATACAAGCTGATAATTGCTGGTGAGAAAATAACTCATGTTTGCATTCTGCTCCATGCTAGTTGCTCATCGAATCTTCAATGAGGTCAAATATGGATTTTTGTATGTTGGGCATATACATGAGGATATCGCTCAGGTTTTTAGCACACTCTCAGGAGAGCTTAAATGCAAGGATGTGGAGACAATAGATGACTTGGTAAGAAGATGTGGCAGGCAAGTAGATGGTTGTAAGGAAAGTATAGTATGTGAGAGACTCGAAAGAATGTATGATTGGAAGAGCTTCATTCTACCTTCCATACAAACGGGTGGTGATGCATTGACAGGTCATACCAATCCACACTACTTTCATTTTTTTTAAAAGATGAAAAACCCGTAATGCAATGGCAACAGTATTCTCATGATACCCTTACAGTCTCTTAACTTCAATTCCTAGCAAGGAAAGGTATCCAACATGGGCTCCTATACAAGAATTCAATGAGAGGTCTAACTGTGAAATAGAAGGATTAAAAGCATTTATTACATACAAAGAGGAAATGCTCCAGAGATATCCTGATTTGAAGCCTACTTGGAGAGAACACACTACCACTGTAATTAACAAGACACGAAATTTAATAAAGGACCTTGAGAGAATGTGAGGCTCAAAGGATGCCAAGGAAGAATGCAATATGTTTTGGCCAAATGTTCATAATGATTTGTGCCCAGCTCCAGTCTTTGAAAATGAATTTGTATCATTACTCCCACATCCATATTGTGGACCAAAGAAGAGAGAGTTTATGCCACAAGTAAATATAGAGGTCGATTGTTTTGTTGTGGTTCGGCCATCGGATGATGAATATGAGAATGTGAAGTTTTGGGTTGCAAAAGTAGTTGATGTGCAAAGAGATGACCAAGGGAGATCTACAACATTTACAGCAGTATGGTATGAGCCAAAGGGCAGGAAGGAGAATATGGATAACAACACATTGTATACTAATTGTATAATGAAGGAGTGGGTCCTTAATGATGAAGCAGTCTCTCAAGTTTCGATGGAGACAATCATAGTGTCTTGGCATTCAAGGGCAAAGAAATCAAAGAAGCCCATGGGATATGAGGTAGAAGGAAAAATAAAAATACCACAGCAAAGTATTTTCCATATACACGAATTTTTAAGGATGCTCACCATGGAGGAAGTAGAAGGAGACAGCGCAAACGAAGAATGTCCATGATTAAAGCTTTGTATTGAAGTCCATTGAAGGATTTTATTTGGGTACTAGGCAAGAATCCAATTCAAGACAATTATAATCAGAGTCGTCACCTCCTATATCAAATAAGAGTCAAAATATGCACTGGATGTCACCCAAGGGTCAAGGCTTGGAAAGACAATAGGGAGTTAATGCAGATGGCACCTGGCAAGGGACTGTCACATTGAGCAATAAGACAATGGGGAGTCAATGCACCCAAGGGGCAAGGCTTGGCAAGACAAGTGGGAGTTAATGCAGATGGCACCTGGCAAGGGACTATTGTGACATTGAGCAATAAGACAATGGGGAGTCAAATTATGTAGATGGCACGAATTGAGGCTTTTTAAGAGAAACAATTTAAATTGTAAACATATGTTCAATCTATATCATTTTGGATACAAAGACTATAGCTGCGAGAACGTCTCTCAATGTAAACATATAATGATAGCTATAATTGCTATTATAATTCTTTGGTTCAATACAAAACTTGGGTCTTATGGCATCATGTCTTTTTCTATTTATTAAAAGTTTTAAAAATTTTGTGCATATTGCGAGTGACAATGTTATTTACATGAAATATTTAAGTCTCCTTTCATGGATTTATAAATTTATCATGTCAAGAAAAAATATCAAAAATAATTAAATTAACAAATAGCTTAGGTATAGCTAGAATTTCTAATATAGGATTATTTCAAATTCTTGCATGTTGGTGCAAAAGTATAGATTGAAAAAACAAGATTTTTACGTGAATATGATAGTGCCACAAAGTAAACTTTTGATTTGGAAAGAATATTTTCAGAAAGTAAAATTTTGATTTGGGAAGGATATTTTCACAAAGTAAACTTTTCATTTGGGAAGGATTTTTGGGCTTCGTCCAAAAACAACAGAAAAAGTCCAAAATTAATGAAATAGCCCCCCCAAACTCCTCAATCAGCTCCTAGAATCTCTCAATTAGTTTATGTGGCATCTACCACCACCTAACAGTGCTTATGGGCACCTAACTATGCCTCTAGCACACACACATAAAACCCAAGGTGTGCCTGTGGCATACACCTTGAGATATCCCATCAGGACCATGTGTGTGCAATGAGCGGCCGAATAGAGAGAACTTTTAAGGCTTTGAAAGAAAGAAAAGGGAAGAGAGACTCAAGAGAGGGAATACGAAGTGATCTTCATTGTCAATAGAGTGAGACTCCACTCTAATGCAACTCAAAATACTACAAACACAAGGGAGAAGAAGAGGTTGCATACGTACAAGAGGGAGCGGAAGCTCCAAGACTACTCATAGAGAGAGAATGAACTAGAGAGAGATGGACTCAAGAGTCTATATAAGAAATATCTACAAGAGGGAGAGAAGGCTTATGGAAAAGGCTTGAGGAGACTAGAGCTACAACAACATGAGGCCTAATAGTGGAAGAGATGATGAACAAGGGAGAGGAGGGCTCTTTTTATAGAGATTTTGTCACCCTCCTTCACCCATTTACAATTGTTGCTTGTAGAGTTCTTTCCCCATCAATCACATAAGCCCGTATGTCACCATCCATGTCCTTTTTGGCTGCTCTTGCCATGTGTCCCATCAAAAGATGCTCAAGACTCTTAAAATATTGAGAAAGTCAAGAGTCTCCCCACATAGAGCCCATAGGGACCCTTTATTTTCCATATGTCCACATCCTCCATATTCCACATAGGAATTCTAGAGGGATTCCACACTCCTCCACATGCCTTCCACAGGCTTGGCATTATTGGAACACATGGACATGATCCCGCCTCTTTATATGACTCACTCTTCCTATTTTCTAAAAACCCCATAAATCCCATACACAAATAACTCTCACCTTATACCAAGGTATTTATCATTCATACACATGGTATTTACAATGATCCATTCCACTCATAACAATGTAACATCTAATTCAGGTATGTAACATTGGTACCCATTTTAAGATTCCCTCAAAAATTCATTAAAATTATAACTTTTTCAAAAAAGGCCATATTTTGCATAGTGAATTTTTCAAAACTTTTAAAATCCTATCAATTTTGGTACATAATGCCCGCAAATTATGAAGGACCTCGACTACAGAGGACAATATCAATGTATTTAGAAAAGTCTAGAAGTCTGTAATTTTTTTTCCTTTGACCTTTTATTTTCAATAGAAAAACTACATGATACAACTTTCAATCCTGCGTGTAGTAACATAACGTTATCAAAATTCTTAAGTTAAACTTTGTAAGTATCACATAAAGTACTGAAAGAGTTAAAAAATAACATCAAATTAATGGGAAAAAGTAAATGCTTCCTTCTTCAAAACATTCAATGCATATGGATTCTCAAATGTCTTAAGAACACTTGTCTATTGAAACAATTCAAAATCACAAAATTGTCAATATAATTCCATAATTGGAGTCTACTCAATTCTCCCATATGTGTCATCTATATCATCTTCATATCCATCCCCAACAACAAATTAATGGGAACAACTAAATGTTCAAAACATTCAAAGCATATAAATTTTGAAATGTCTTAAGGACACTTGACTATTGAAACCAGTCAAATACAAAAAACTGGCAATACAATTCCATAACTAGAGTCTACTCAATTCTCTTGTATGTGTCATCTACCTCATCTTCATCACCCTCCCTAGTCTGGGTTTCTTGTATGGGTTTCTTAATCACTTTCTCTTTCACAACCTCCTCCCATGTGTCGTCGACGTAATTGGCATGAACTGGTCAAGAAGACTCATTAGTTCCTTTGCTTTGTAAGGGACCTCCTCAAAGGTGGATCCGGGAATATTAATACCATGCTTTTGAATACATTGAAATATGGATCCAAGCTCTCCATCGTACTACTCTCTGGATACTCCTCCCGGATAGCATCCAATCCGGCATGTTCAATTGTCGGATTATTGCTTTCTGCATTCTCATGTATATTTTATGCCTACATTGAAAACACATGTAAAATTCTTCTCACTTTTACAGTTGAAACAAAGTCTATTGAAACATTATTTGTAAAGAGATTAATGTAAAATCAAGGAGAGACATGATGCAAAAGAGAGAAGTTTACTTACTCATCAATATCATTGCCCATTTCATCCAAAGAGAGATCCCCAGACACCACTCTACCAAGCACAAACTTAATTAGAATCTTATCTTTAATTCCATGCTGTGGCTCGAATTTCTTTAGGTAATGCCTTCAAGGTCTGGGTTTCTTTCTTGACTCCTTTAGGTATGAGTTTTTTCTACCCTTTGATTTCAAAATTCTCCCACTTGGAAAAAATTGCATTTATCAAATCCCAAACTTCTCCACTACGAAATGCAATTCGAAACATCCTGTCCCATGATCTAAAGCTGTCACTTGGCCTTGATGGATCTTTAATTGTTGCGGAAATCCTAGTCTCATTCAACAAAGACAAGCAAAACTCTGGAGTGATCAAAGAATGATCCTCATTGAATTTTCTAATGAACTCATTGTGATAGAAACGAACCCATTCTATCCAAGACATGAACTTCCTATATTCATTGTCATTATTGTGATCAAAAGCTAGCAAGTTTCAATCAAACCAGCATAAACTATACAATTACATGTCTTGTAATGAGAGTTGCATGGAAACTCAATATTCAACTACCTTTTTTGCCTCTGTTGATGAATGGGAGCCTCCAAGAGCAAAGTAGTTATAATCATTTGCTTTCTGACAATCAAAAGATGCCTTGTCTAGACAATCTTTTGGATCCATGAGCACAATGTAGTTCACAACTTATGCATGCAAATTGTCCTTCATTCATGACTTCAAATTCTCAATATGGAAAGGATGTATTTTTTGCAGCTCAAATGGCCAAAGGCCCAATAGGAGGTATGATAACATGATCAATGTGCAAGAAGAAAGTCTATCGATTCACAAGGTTATCTCGTTGTACCTTTGCTCGGACTCTATTTTGTTGTGTATCTGAGGTGCCATCTCCAATGTTAGCTCTTGGTACTTGCAGCTCACCACTGGTTGGGATTTCAATGATATCTAATGGTTGTACTCTTCTTGGAGCCTTTGATCCCAATTTACTCCATTTTTTCCCTTGTGCAATAGATGTGGGGGCTAAAGGTCACTGTGCCTTTACCCCGGTTATGTACAATACTCAAACACATATATAAATCAGTGAAAAAGAAGATTAGGGTGTTTTGCACCCACCACAAACTTGTGTGGCTCTCTGTTTCTCTCTCTCTCTCCCTCTTTCTTCTTCTTCCATTGAGAGCACTCTCAACTAGTATCAGAGCTCGGGTGATCTAGTTGAGCATGTGTGAATGCCTGGAAGATCAGTAGCTCCATGGGAGGAAGGAGAAGTTTTGTGGGAAGCTTTGTGGATGATTTTACTTGCATCCGAGTGCACAGAGACCTTGAAGGAACCTTTGGAAAAGTCACTTTGGTTTTGTGAAGTGGTTTTGAGAGCCTGTTAAGTGATTTCAAAGAAAAAGTCATTTTTTAAAAGCTTTTCTGTGTTTTGTTCGACGACAGAGCTTTGTATTGACTTGTAGAGGCAACCATTGCCTACTTTTGGTGTCCATTTCACATCAGGACCTTGGAAACACCTTCATTCTTGAATTTGGGATCATTTCATTGGATTTTTTACTCACTGTGCCAGTTTCAACGTTTTTCTGCCTAAGGGTTGGAACTCAGGTTTGGAGCAGCCATTTGCAGATCTGTCAGGTTCGGTGGACTCAGGAGGTCCTGAAACTTCTATGTTGCTCATCATTCACACTCCGGTGGAGTTTACAAACAATTCAGTTTTCAAAAACGTTTTTCAGTCCGTGTGTTGGACCCAGTGAGTAAAACCGTCTGTCCCATTGCATTTCGATGCCTAAAAGCCCCTAGCTATTAGTTCTTATGCAATTCGGTGGAGTATTTTCAGAGTTATAGATCTCTGTGTATTTGATTTCATCTCTCTGTTATGTATTTTTCATTCTAAGGTTTTGAAACCTTAGATTTATGCCACATGGTAGTGGATAAGTGTTGATTCCCATTTCTCACTCATCGGTTGGGATTTTGGAGTTCTAGCAGAAGAGAGATATTTGCAGATTGTCTTGCTGAGTTCGATTATGTAATGGCACCCATGTTTTGAGGCATCACAGGTTCTATTTCATGGGGGGGTCGCTATGTATAAACCCTCTATATCACGTGCATTCAAGGCCTATATTTAAAATCCCTTATCTGTAGATTTTTTCATTAATAAAATGTACCCCTTTTTTATACAAATCTATAAATTTTTTCGAAAACTATTTTAAATAGTCCCTTATGTATATTTATTTCTGTAAATTTTAGGAATAAAAAATACCCTTCTGTTGAACTCACGTGATAGGGTTACATATGATGAGTGACCCCCCCGAGTTCTATTTTCAGTAGCAATCATTGCCGTGGGACCATGACTTCTTGAGCATACCTTATGCAGATCACTTTGGTTGCAGTTTGAGCCGTGTGCGCTCATTTGTGGTGTGCATTGGGTTGCAATGGATGATTTATAGGCCATTTGGATGCATTGCGATCCTTATTGGATGCATTGATAGGCCCAGCTTGCCTTGTGGGATGCTATTTTTTATGGACGCTTTGCACATGGATGCTATTTTATGCTGAGGGATAGCCATTTGACACATTGCAGGTGGTAGCTATTGCTTCTGCCCAATACTGATTCGGAAGATGCTTTTCACTAAGCATTGCTCTAGCACTTTCTGCTAAAGTCCCATTCTTCCTTTCAACTATTGCATTTTGCTGAGGAGTATCTGCACATGTGAATTGTCTTCGAATGCCGTGAGTTTTGCAAAAGTTCATGAAGGCTGAAGACATGTATTCACCTCCTCTGTCTGATCTCATGACCTTGATCTTTCTGCCTGTTTGGTTTTCTACCATGGCTTTAAATTCTTGAAATCTGGCAAACACTTCAGATTTCTCTTTTAGAAAGTAGACCCAACAATATCTGCTGTAGTCGTCGATGAAGGTCAAGTAATAAAGTGAACCATTGATGCTGCGGGTTTGGGCATAACCCCATACATCTGTATGAATCAAATCAAGAATACCTCGTGCACGAGAGGTACTTCTGACAAAGTTGGTTCGCTTTTGTTTGCCGAAGCAGCATGCTTCACAAACCTTTCCAAGAAACTGTAGCTTCGGAATCCCAATTGCCATATTTTGATTCCGGAGATCTAACAAGTACTTGAAGTTGACATGACCATATCTCTTGTGCCATTTTGCAGATAGTGGCATCTGTTGCATTTGAGCGGACATGGCATGCTTATCTGGTACTGTAGCTAGCATCCTGTATAAGCGTCCTTCCTTGACACCTTTTGCTACTAGCTGACCTCTTTTGGATTTGTCTCTGATAGTGCATTCACCGTCGAAGATGTCTTTGTAGTTGTGTTCCATCATTTGACCTACTGACAAAAGGTTCTTGCTGAGTTTCGGAACATAGAGCACATCTGTGACTAATCCTTTTGTACCAGTGAAATTGTTCATAGGGATAACACCTGTCCCTTGAACCGGATTCGGTGTATTGTCTGCTGTGTAGATGACATTCTTTTGACCTTCTAATGGCTTCATTTCTGTGAACCATTCCTGATGATTTGTCATATGAGATGATGCACCACTGTCGATGTACCAAGGATCCTATTCCTCTTGGTCGACTTGATAGCTGAAATCCTCTTTGGGATTGAAATCAGTGTCTAGGTGCATTGTATCAGTCTGATGCAATTCCTCACTTGCAAGAAACATATTTCCATGTTCATTTGCAAAATGACTATGACTAGAATGTCCACCACGATGATTTCCTCTTCCTCGGGAATTCCCTCGCTGGATTGACCGCCTTGGTCATACTGCTTCTTGCGGCAATCTCTTTCATAGTGTCCAAACTTGTGACAATAGTTGCATTGAATGTTTGACACATTGGTGGATGCATTCCCTCGTCCTTGGAATCTTCCTCGGTTGGAATGATTTCCTCTTTGCTGATTTTGATGTTGCTGAGGATGCTGCTGATGCTGATGCTGATTCTGACTTTGATTTTGTTGATGATGATGACCACTTTTCTGATATGATCTACCTCTGTTTCTGCCTTTGCCTCTGCTTCTGTCTGAAGCTGTGAATGCCTGATCATTAGAATGACCTTTACGTGCTTGAATGGCCTGAGTCCTGAGTTCTTCACCAAGTAGAACTGACTGAAGTTCTTCAAGTGTTGGAATTTTCCGTTGGATGGCAATACTTTGGACTAGATTCTCATATCCTTCTCCTAGTCCATTCAGAATTACTTGAACCATTTCTGCGGGATTCATAGTCTCTCCTGCTGCTGCAAGTTGATTGTTGTAGTCTTTGATGCGGAGTACATAAGCATGACCGGTTTCACTGCTGTTGCGGAAACTCTGGTTGATCTGGTTTCTCAGGGTGAGAATCCTGGATGTGTTCTTGGACTCGTAGAGAGCTGCGAACATATCCCATGCTTCTTTTGATGTCTTGACTGTGTTGAGCTGTCCTAGCATGACATCTTGCACATTCTGCTTGATCAGGTGATAGGCATATTTGTCTTTCTTATCCCATTCTGCTTGAGCTTGGGCAATGGCAGGATCTGCTACTGGTGCGGAAACTGTTTGTGTAGATGTAGATCCCGATGTAGATCTCGTTGCTGGTGCTGTGACAACAGATGGAGTAGAGCTACTGGTGGCTGGATCGGCCAATGGTCTAGGTATAGATCCATCGACATACTCCCATTTGTCCTGAAGCACAAGAATGGTCTCCATTCGGTATTTCCATGTACCGTAATTGGAGTTGTCTAACTTAGCAGATGCCTCCAGATTGAGGTTGCTAGTCGACATGGTGCAAACAATGTACTCAAAAAATGTCCTGGAAAACTCTGTATGAATCAACTACAAATACACTGAAGATGCCAAGTGAAATCTCTGTACCGTCGGTGAAGATAGAACTGCAGTAAATAAGATCTGATCTGTGTTACAAGGCTTGTGGCAATGATGCCAGGAATAGCCAAGAGGCTTTACAAGGCTGAAAAATGATGTGCACGATGCCGTGAGATAGCCAAATAGGCTTTACAATGGTGGCATGTGTGTGTGAAATCAAGTGCTATCTGCCCACTGAATCAATCTGCAATGCCTCTGAACTCTGAAGTCTGCTCACTGAACTGATGAACGTAAGGTTTTAGGTAATGTAATGATGTGAAATCGGATGTGAGCGTATGGACTGACTCCGAGTAGGTACTAGTCGGGAATTTCGGGCATGGCTTAGATTGGCAACTTGGGGAATTCAAAGCGTCCCCTCTATGGCGATCTAGTCTACTCTGATCTAGATCTAAACCAACCGTCGATCGATGAAAGAGCAGCAAATAATTCCTTTTCCTTTGTTCTTTTTAAGTGCTGGGTCAGATGCGTCGATGTAGAGGCAAATGTGTGTGAAGGAAATGGTTTTGTCGGCGAGGCTCAAATGTGAGTGTAACTTGTGTCGAAATGTGCGCATGATGTAACGAGCGCGTAGAGCACAAAAAATCGAGCGACTTTCCTTTTTGGAGCACCCTCAAATTCTTCCTGGATCAAGAGATATGACTTGATCTAGGTGGAGGGGCAAAAGGAGTGCAAATGGTGCTCAATGATGATGTGTCACTGTGAGTCACATGCAGTGATGATGTGGCACTGTGCTTAGCAAGAGGTGTGCCAGTGAAGCTCTGTGCTGAGGTGGCAGGAGTGTGCACATGCAGTGTGTGCACAGTGTGCCTGGCAAGGGACTGTGCCTGCAGGGGTCAGTGCTGACTGGACTGCTGAGGTGGCAGTGCTGAGGTGGCACTGATGATGTCAGCAGGGTGACTTGTCAATGCTGACGTGGCACTGATGACATGGCATAGGTGACGTGGCACTGGTGACGTGGCAGTGCTGATGTGGCAGATGATGTGGTAGTGCTGACGTGATAGTGATGACGTGGCACTGTGGATAAGGGTGCCACGTGGCTGATCCTTGACCACACCTGTGTGTGTGGTGACCCTGGGTGGATAAGGATTGTGATAAGGCCACGTGTCTCTTTCTGGGAAGTCAGAATCTACTAGGATTCTGACGGAATCTTCGAGATTCCGTCGTCTTCTTCGTCGATTCGTTGAGTAGGTGTCGTTGGAGTCAATGGCCGATTCCGTTGATTGTGTGGCTAGGCGTCGTTTACGATGGCAAAGGAGCTATCGGTGGGCGAAGCTGCTGTTAAGGCTGTCGTAGGACGAGCGGTGCTTTGGAAGGAGCCGAGCGTGCGACTCGTTGGAGCGCTGGATGAAGCTAGAGCAGGGAACGTTTGCTGAGGAGGCATGGGCTACCCGGGTCGCTATGCGGATTGACGTGCTATTTGCCTTGCTATCTCCTTGCTGTGGAGGGTGCCCGTCCGTTACAGGCTTGTGGAGGAGGCCGTTGGCTGGAGGCGTAGCTTGTCCTTGCTATGGAGGTCGTGCCGTTAGCATTGTGAAACAGAGATGGGCTGGAGTCGACGTAGAAGACCTTGGGGGTTGGCTGCAGGGAAACTTGGAAGGCGTTGTTGGTGGATGGTGAAGCTTTGAAGCGCGTCAGAGATGGCTGAGCACTATGAGAGGAGCCTCGTTTACGTTCCGTGGCTAGTCTCGCCCCTCGCCCCACGCCCTCGTCGGCTCCCTATGGCTATCACGGCGCGGTCTTCTCCAGTAGCTACTGGCAAGGGGGTTCATGCACTATGTTGTAAACTTGAAGAGATCGTCCAAACTCCTCGTTGCTGAATGTGAACACCCTCACGATTTCCCGCTATGGACGCTCACCGAGTATCCTTGGGTCGGCGCAAGCTGGAGGAGATCAGGCAGAAAAAAGTTGCTGAAAAAGGGCTTTAATCCCGCCGGTGTTACTGCACCGACGAACTCCAATCTAAGATCGGAGATGGCATATCAGCTTCAAGCTGTTGAGATAGAGCGAAATGCGTTGCAAGAGCAGCTTCCTCAAGCGCTTGTTGGCGCAGCTTCTTCTGCTCGTATCGTGGCTGGCGGACTCTTCTCGATCACAATCAGAGCAAACTACTTTCTCAGCAATTATTTCTTCCCTGTCGTCAGGTCGACTGTTCGCATGCCATTCCTTTGGCCGGTGTTGTGAGGAGCAGCTTTTGTCGTTGAAGGAATCGAGCTTTGTTGGAAAGCTATGCAATAGAAGAACGTGAACTTCTCACAAGGAACCACATAACTCCGAGAACAAACTTACACAGACCTTACAAACTCTTGAAATGTCTCTCTTTCATACAACCTCACAACGGAAGAGATGTATCTCAGATCTCTCTTTCTCTCGATGAACTAAGAATTCCTTCAATAGAATGAACAGAAATCTCTCAATCTCTCATGAAGAAATCACACATAGAATGGACGGAAATATCTCACCAAATGGACGGAATTTTCTCTCAACGGAAGTGAAGGGAAGGATGTCACAATCACTCAAGAGAACTCTCAATCTCACAATCTCTCTCACACTCTCAAGAATCACAATGTCTCAACGGAAGACAAGGGAGCTCTGATACCATGACAAAATATGAAGAGGGGAGAGGAGAAGAGTGGAGATGAGGAGAGAGGGCACAGCTAGAGAGCACACCACAAATGACTAACTGTACACTAGAATTAGTTAAAAAAATAGAATATATACAAACCCTTTTAGGGTTAGGGTTAGGGGATCTAACCCTTTCCTTTATAGCACTCTATAAGGTTAGTGCTATGCACATATGATCACGTGATGGTGCTATGCACACATGATCACATGATGTTGAGCATGAACTCTCAACATGGTGTGCCAACTCTATGTGAAGCCGTCCAGCCATCAAGCCACACATGGCCCCCATCTGGTGTCCAAACCAGGACCTACCGGATAACCGAGCTACTCAAGTGCCTTCTCCTCATATGGGGGGCTTACAAGTAGAGTTAGCTGGTTCCCGCATAGTTACATGAGAGTGGAGCATTGATATCTAACAGCCCCCCTCAATGTCCACCCGCAAGTGAACTTACTTTTTCGGCCCAATGCCAAGTCGATGAAGATGCCTCTCCAGCAAGTCTCTTCCAAGAGCCTTTGTAAAGATGTCCGCAGCATTCTCTGTAATCGGACAGTAAACCAAGTCAACCTCTCCATCCATGATGAGCTCGCGTATAAAGTGATATTGAATCTCAATGTGTTTTGTGTGAGCGTGGAACACCGGCTTCTTTGCAATCGCCATGCAACTTTGATTGTCACATGATAATTGTGTAGGCTTGTTCTGTACTGCACCCATGTCCCCCAAAATCCTCCTCAACCACACTACTTTGCAAGAAGCAAAGCATGCAGATTTATACTCAGCCTCGGTAGAAGAAAGAGCAACTGTGGGTTGCTTCTTGCTGACCCATGACACAACTCCAGATTCAAGTGAGAAATAGTACCCTGTCACTGATCTCCTACTGTCCACGTCTCCTGCCCAATCTGAGTCACAGAATCTAGTCAAGATGTTGCCCTTGGTATAGGTGATGCCATAATCAAGTGTGCCTTTGATGTATTTCAGCACCCGCATCCCTGCCCTCCAATGGTTCTCCCGGGGCTTATTGGAAAACCTGCTTAGTACACCAGTTGCAAAACTGATGTCCGGCCATGTGTTGCACAGGTAAATCAAGCTGGATACAAGCCTTCTGTACTTCACTTCGTCCACCAGTGGTGATGAATCCTCATTTGAGAGCTTCGCGTCAACCTCCATAGGGGTACCAACTATCTTGCACTCAGCCATGCCAAATGCCTTCAGTATCTCTCCAGCATACTTCAGCTATGAAATGAAGATCTGTTTCGGCTCCTGCCAAACTTCAATCCCCAAACAAAAATGCATCAGTTCGAGGTCTGTCATTTCAAACTCTCTTCCTAGCAAATGCTTCGTCTACGAGATCTTCTCTTCATGGTTCCCTATTATGACAAGGTCGTCCACATAAAGGACCATGATCATACACCTGCCTCCTTCTCTAAAGATATACAAATTTGCATCAGAAGGGCTCCTCCTGAACCCGTTTTGCAGAAAGTAGGCATCAATTCACTGGTACCACGCTCGTGGGGCCCGTTTCAGCCTGTAAAGTGCCTTCTTCAGTTTGCAGACTTTACCTTCTGAACCGAGGATCTCAAAACCTAGTGGTTGTTCCACGTATACCTCCTCCTTGAGATCTCCATTCAGAAAGGCAGATTTCACATCCATCTGAAACACGGGCTAACTTTCCTGGGTAGCTAAAGCCAAAACACTACAAATTATGGTTAGTCAAGCTGTGGGAGCAAAAGTATCTTGATAATCAAAACCATGTAACTGTGCAAATCCTTTTGCCATGAGCCGAGCCTTGTACTTATCCAACGTGCCGTCGGACTTGTACTTGGTCTTGTACACCCACTTGGTTCCGATTACCTTATGTTTGGTTGGTCAATCCGCAAGGTCCCAAGTGTTGTTCTTCATTATGGAGCCATACTCCGACTGCATAGCCTCCATCCACCTATCATCACCTTGTGCCTCTTCAAGACACTTGGGTTCATCAGCACGGATCACTTCTATCATCAAAGCATAGTTGACCAAGTGTTCCTGCGCCCTTCTTTGCTCCTCTAATCTCTTAGACCGGCGGTGTTTGAATGGTTCCTCCTCAATGGCTAGAGGTTCTTTGCCATGCAAAAGCTACTTTACCCACTTCAGGAATGGCCGTTTTCGTTGTGGTTTTGCAGGATCTTCTTCATCTTCTTTGTCTTGAATCCTCCCAAGCACCATTGGGGGAGTTCGATCTGTTATTGGTGGTGGTACTGGATGGATATCTTTATCCTGGTTGTTTGGGAAGGAAGCATCCTCCTCCAATTGATGCGGCTGTTCTGAGAAGACCACATCACGACTTACAATTACCTTCTTGGTAAAAGGATTATAGAGACAGTAACCCTTTGCCTCTTTACTGTAGCCCAAGAAAATACACTTCGGTTCCCATTTAGTCCTGGTAGCATCAGGGACATGCCCAAAACAGTCACATCCAAAAACTCTGAAATGTGCAGCTGAAGGTTTCTTACCAAAAAAGGCTTGTAGTGGAGTCATCCCATTCACAGCCTTCATGTAGCTACGATTGAGGATGTAAACTGTAGTGTTACATGCTTCAGCCCAGAAAGCCTTTAGCAAATCTTTCCCTTTCATCATACTCCGGCCCATTTCGCAAATGACGTGCATCTTGCGTTCTGCTACTCCATTTTTCTGTGATGTATGTGGTAGGGGTTTCTACCTCTTGATTCTGTGACTTTTGCAGTAACTTTCAAATTCAGTCGATGTGAACTCTCCACCTTTGTCTGATCTCAGCTTCTTTACCTTCCTCCCCGATTCTTTCTCGACCATTACATGCCATTCCTTGAACCTACTGAAAGCCTCGTCTTTCGTCTTCAGGAAGTATATCCATATCCTTCTACTGTAGTTGTCGATCAACGTCATGAAGGAGAAGGAACCACCCAAAGCTTTCATCTCCATCTTTCCACAGAGGTCTGTGTGAATGAGCTCTAGAGGAGCCTTTGCCTTGCTGGACTCTTTAGGAAAGGGCTGTCGATGCTGCTTGCCCATCATGCAAGCTTCACATACATCAGGTAGATCTGAAATTTCTAGTAGGTCTGCAATCATTCCACTTTTATGCATCTCCTTCAAAGAACTAAGGTTTAGATGACCAAACCTCTCATGCCACAGCTTAGTGTTCTTCACATCCACTCAAGCACTAAAAGCTGAGAGTTCGTAAATGTTGTTGCACCGTGTACCTTTACCAATGACCTTCCCTTTAAGATCCAGGATCTGTGCACCATTCTTATTGAATTGAACTTTGAGGTCTTGATCTATGATCATAGAAATGGACAATAAGTTCCTCTTGATATCTGGCACATAAAGAACATCGGACAACTATTTTACAACTCCATCTGACTTGAGAGCAATCGTACCTTTTCCTTTTGCTGGACATTTTGCATCATTGCCAACTGCTACTAGGATGTCATTCCCTACTGGCTGTAGAGAGGTATACCAATCCTTCCGACTGGTCATGTGGCACGATGCACCACTATCAATTATTCAAGGTTCATCTGTAGGTACATAAACTGCCTTCGTGCAAATCTCCTCAATCGCTACAAACAGCTCTATTGGTACTGCTTGTGCACTATTGCTGGACTCTTTCTTTACTCTGTTCTTCTCATCTGCAATCTTCTTTCGGCACTCAGTCTGCTTGTGCCCTGCCTTGTTGCAATAGAAGTACTTGATCTTCTTCTTTCTCTTTTTATCATCAGAAGAAGATGGGTTACCAGAGTCCTTACCCTTACCTTTCTTTGATATGGTCCAGAAAGTCAAATCTTCTCCCGTCCTCATCTTTTGATGCATCTCCTCCTCTAGAAGCATCGCGCTGAAATCCTCAAAGTTGAGGGGCAAATTTTTGTTTTGCGTATTCAGTGTTGTAACAAGACCATTGTACTTTGGTGGGAGAATCCGTATGCACCTTCATGCTAGATTCTCACTGGTGATGGTGATGCCAATCGCAGTCATCTGATCACACAGATTCTTCACCTTGGTGATGAACTTCTTTGCCACTTCAGACTCAGACTTCTTCTCGTTCGCGAGTTGAGTCTCCAGATTTTGAATCCGTGTCTGATTCGTAGTCTCGTACTGATTTTTCAAGACCGTCCATGCCTCCTCCACTGTGGTGACATGTTGAATTAATGCCATGACAGAATCACTAACACTGCAGACGAGAGAACATAGCGCATCTGCATTTCTTCTTGTTCACGCGAGAATCTCATCTACAATCGATACTATCTATTGTCCTGCATTGGCTGGATCCAGTCTTGGAACCGGCCTCACATCCACCTGAGTAGCAGTGTCCTAAAGCTCATATGCGCTTAGGATGGTCTTCATCTTGAACTTCCAGAGAGGATAGTTAGAGCCGTCCAACATTCCACTTTTGCCGAATGGTGGGATTCGCAGTCTTGCGGGTTGGACCATCTCTCACAATCTGCTCGCAAACAGAAACACACTACCAAATCTTCTTGCTAGAGTCCAAGCTCTGATACCATGTAAGAAAATAATACAACGTCAGTGCTCAATAGATAACAGGATCTCGTACGCAAGAGAGAAAACAAGATAGTATGGAGAATCAAAAATTTGATTACTGTAGAACTGATACAATAATGAAAGAAGCTTCGATGGCATGCTGGAAATAGTAGAAGACAAAGGCTGAATGCTAAGGAATCAGGGTTGATGTAGCTAGTGATGAAATGGGCTTCACAGGCTTGCTCTTATATAGCCACCAGTCGTAGTCACTTAGGCTCAATTAGGTGGCCGACCCAGTCCACCCAAAATGGTCGACTGGGGGTCAGGCCACCGACCATATGATAGAACCGGTGTGCAAAATAGAGCAACTAACCTACGTCTCCATTCGGCCACAGCCATCCGAGATCAACTGAGGCTCCAAATGGGCCCTGCAACCCGAGAGTGGGCTGCCCCGAGAAATGCTCCATCTACCCTCAGCCTGGTCAGTCAAGGGATGCCTTCCCGCACTTGCATGTAGCCTAGTTGGCGGTGTGCCAACTCTATCTGAAGACATCTAGCCATCAGGCCACACATGGCCCCCATCTGGTGTCCAAACCAGGACCTACCAGATAACCAAGCTACTCAAATGCCTTCTCCTTATATGGGGGGGTTATAAGTAGAGTTAGCTGGTTCCCGCGTAGTTACATGAGAGTGGAGCATTGATATCTAACAGTTCCTACATCACCTTTCTAGTTTTTGCATTCTCCCTTTTTAGCTCCTCCATCATCTAGTCTTTTTCAATGTTTAAAGCATGAACTACATGTTGCAGAGTCATTTGTAAAGACCCTTCTTTACGATTCTCTGATCTTCAAGCTCCTTTGACATCATTGCTAGCTCCTTGTTCGCGATGTCCCCATCACTTCTCACTTCTTCAAGCCTATCTCAGAGCTCCTTGATGCACTTATTGTAAAGAATAAGGGAGAGAGAGATAGGAGACTCAAGTTCAGCTTTCTTCACAACACACAAAAGAGAGAGGACACAAGGTTGGAGGGTGAAGCCTTTCTTCACTTTTGCACACAACAACAATACAATAGAAGAGGGAAATACCCTATATGTCAAAACCTAGAATACTTGGTTCATATGTGAACCCAAACCAAAAACATACGTGGTAGTCTAACTACACCACGAGTACAACTAACATAGGCGGTGACATAAATGATAGTCATCCAGGAGATATATCGGGGGTAGAGCTTGATATCTCAACACTCCCCCTCAAGCTCAAATCCATCTCACGTACACCAAGCAAGCTCCTAAATCTGCGAAGCTTCTCGGTACCCAATGCCTTCATAAAAATATCAGCCACCTGCTCCTCAGTGCTAACATAGACAAGATCAATCTCACCAGCTAGAACCTTCTCTCTCACAAAGTGATAATGCACCTCAATGTGATTCGTTCTAGCATGATAAACTGGGTTATTAGCAAGCATGATGCTGCTAATGTTGTCACAATGAATGACAACTGCTACATGAATTGACTGTCCCATATCTGCAAGTAGCTTCCGTAACCAAGCTACCTCACATGCAGCCATTGCTGCACCCCTGTACTCAGCCTCTATGCTCGACAAGGCAACTGTTGGCTGCTTCTTGCTGCTCCAACTGATGGCACCACTCCCAAGGGAAAACATAAAACCACTAGTAGATCTCCTTTCTGAGACACTACTAGCCCAGTCAGCATCTGTGTATCCATGTACCTGTAATGCACACCCAGCTTCATAAAACAGTCCATAATGCAATGTGGACTTCACATACCGCAGTATGCGCCTAGCCGCATCCAAATGTGGCTTCCTCGGTGCCTGCATAAACTGACTCACCAGCCCCACAGCATAGCTCAAATCTGGTCTGGTTATAGTCATGTAAATCAAGCTACCTACTATGCGCCTGTACATAGTAATATCTTCAAGAAGCTCACCTGACTCTGCATTGAGCTTCACATTCTGCTCCAATGGAACAGAGATAGGCTTACAGCCTGTCATCCCATATTTGGATAGCATGTCCAAACCGTATTGCCTTTGCAACAGCCATATCCCACTCGGGGATCTAATAACCTCAATGCCCAAGAAGTAACGCAGCTCTCCCAAATCCTGTAAGAAAATAGTACGCAGCGGAAGATAACAACAAAACGCAAGTACACGATGGAAAGCTGGAGAGAATACAAAAAATTCTGATATACCAAACTGCCGATACAACTGATGGTTGGCTGTCCACCCGTGCGCTCTACAGACAGAGCTTCGATGGTGATCTAGACAGATGCTGGACGGAGGACTATGAGCGTGAAGAACTGGTAATATGATGATAGGGGGTGGCCACTTATATAGTGTGAGTGGTTGATGGTCGGCCTTGTAATAGGCAGTTGGCCTAATAGACAGTCGGCCTGAAAGACCAACCGACCCTTCAGAAAACATGCCGTCGGGCAGATGAAGGATCGCACATAGGTCATACCGTCAGGCCTGGGGCTACCGGCAGCCCCCGGACCCTGCCGCTGGGGGCTTTGCCTCCAGACCCCCACCGGGGGCCTGCGCCCCTCGGACCCCCTGCTATCAGGGGGGCTATCGCCCCCCCGAACTCCCCCTTTGTGCAACGGGTATCTACTCTTGGCTCCTAAGCCGTCTCATAACCATCTGGTCTACTCTAAGACCCCTTCCAGTGTCTAAACTGGGGATCCCTCCCAATATCTGATACCCATCATGGCTTCTCCTCATATGGGGGCCTTACAACATTGGGTACACAGAATATTGGTGGGTTACATGAGAGGTGGACATTTGAGCTAACTCTAACACCCCCCCTCAATGTTCACCCGAAGATGAACTACGTGTTCGGACCAATGCCGAGTCGATGTAGATGCCGCAATAATAAATCACTCCCAAGAGCCTTCGTGAAGATGTCTGCGCAATTGTCCTCTGTGGGACAATACTCCAGCTCTATGACTCCATCCTCGATGAGCTCTCGTACGTAGTGATACTGGATCTCTATGTGCTTTGTACGAGCATGGAACACAGGATTCTTTGCAATGGCCATGCAACTCTGATTGTCGCATTTTAGTACCGTCGCATCTTCGATTGGAACTCCTATGTCTTGCAGGATCCTCCTTAGCCAAACTGCTTCACAAGCAGCAATGCATGCTGCCTTGTACTCAGCTTTCGTCGAAGATAGTGCCACTGTTGGTTGCTTCTTGCTAATCCAAGAGAACACTCCTGAACCAAGTGAGAAACAATATCCAGAAACTGACTTTCTAGAATCACAATCTCCCGCCCAATCTGAGTCACAGTAACCTGCCAAGGTCTTCCCTGCTCTGTAGGTAATGCCATACTCCAGTGTACCTTTCACGTACTTTAGCACACGCATCCCTGCTTTCCAATGGTTCTCTCGAGGTTGATTTGAGAACCTACTAAGTACACCAACTGCAAAGCTGATATCAGGTCTAGTGTTGCACAAAAAAATGAGACTCCCCACAAGTTTCCTATACTCCTTGATGTCGACAAGTGGTGATGCATCCTCCACTGAGAGCTTACCATTCACCTCCATGGGAGAGACCACGTCCTTACACTCGGTCATATCGAATGCCTTCAAGATCTCGCGAGCATATCTTTGCTGAGAGATGAAAATCCTGCCAGGTTTTTGCCAAACCTCAATGCCGAGGCAAAAGTGCATGAGCCCCAAATCTGTCATCTCAAACTCAGAACTCAATGACTCCCTCAACTGTTGCAGCATCTTCTCATGATCTCCTGTGATTATCAAGTCATCCACGTAAAGGACTATTACCACATACTTGCCATCCTGCTTACAAACATACAGGTTAGCATCAGAAGCACTTTTTGAAAAACCAATAGATATGAGAAAGCTATCAATCCGTTGGTACCATGCCCTTGGGGCCTGTTTCAGCCCGTACAATGCCTTCTTTAGTCTGCAAACCTTGTTCTCTGAATTGGGCACCTCAAATCCTGGTGGCTGGAACACATATACCTCCTCCTTGAGATGTCCATTCAAGAACGCAGATTTCACGTCCATTTGAAACACCGGCCACTGCTTATGAGCAGCCAAGGCAAGTACCACCCGAATAGTTGTCATCCTTGCTGTAGGAGCAAAGGAATCCTCAAAATCAAAGCCTTCAACTTGAGAGTATCCTTGTGCAACAAGCCTAGCCTTGTACTTTTCCAAAGATCCATCAGATTTGTACTTGGCCTTCCATACCCATTTGGTACCAATGATCTTCCTTTTTTCTGGACGATCAACCAAGTCCCAAGTCTGATTCTTCATGATGCTGTCATACTCCTCTTGCATGGCAGCTTTCCAATTTGGATCGTCCATTGCCTCATCCAAATTCGTAGGCTCTTGAACTTTCATAATCTCAGCCATCAAGGCCATTTTGACTATGTGTTCAGAGTCCCTTTTCTGCTCCTCTATCCTCTTTGATCGTCGAAGTCCATCTGCAGATGACTCCGCCAAGTCTGGAACCGGATTTTTCTCATCAAAGAGCTGCCTTGCCCACTTTGGAAGTGGCTTACCTTGTGGAGCCAAGGCATGTTGTGGTGTTGGTGGACTCTGTTCCTCGAAGTACTCCTCCTCATTCTGCAACTCTGCTTTAGATACGGGCACAAGGTGAGTTACTTTTACGGCTGATGATAAAGTGGAAGGGCATACCTCCTCCTCCACTGTATGTGGCTGTTCCCAAAACACCACATCACGACTGACCACAATCTTCTTTGCCTCTGGATCATATAGCCGGTACGCCTTTGACTCCTGGCTATAGCCCATGAAGATACACTTTCTGCTCTTTGGATCTAATTTCTTTCTGGTGCTATCTGGAACATGAACAAAGCACTCACATCCAAATGTTCTGAAATGAGAAGCGGAAGGCTTTTTACCTGAGTAAGCCTCCAAAGGTGTTTTGCCCATCAAGGCCTTTGTGAAGCTTCGATTGAGGAACTCTGCTCCTCGATCCGTGCGAAGCTTCTTTACCTTCAGCCCGCTTTCGTTTTCCACCATCTTTTGCCACTGTTTGAATTTTCCAAGAGCTTCAGCCTTATCTCGTAGAAAATACACCCACATGTATCTACTGTAGTCGTCGACGATAAGCATATAGTAGTTACATCCCCCCAAAGCTTGAGTCGGAGCTTTCCCACTGAGATCAGCATGAACCAATTGTAGAGGAGCCTTTGCCCGATAGCCGCTCTCATGTGGAAAAGCCTTCCTTTGTTGCTTGCCCATCATACAAGCTTCACAAGGTTCCTGCACCTTTGAGAGTGCAGGCAAGTGTGCAACCATCCCTGTTTTCTGCATTTCCAAAAGAATAGGATAACTAAGATGACCAAATCTTTCATGCCATACCTTACTGATGCCCACTCCTGAAGAGACTGTTAGTGCCATCAGCTCGTAGAGATTGTTCTTCCTTACTACCTTGCCGACCACCTTGCCCGCTGCATTAAGGATTTCTGCTCCGGTCCTCTTGAAACGCACCTCCAAGTTGCGATCAGTTATCGCAGCAACCGAAAGCAAGTTCTTCTTTAGCTGAGGAACTAGTAATACATCAGAAAGCTCTTTAGTTTCACCCTCTTGAATGGAAAGAGAGATAGTACCTGTACCTTCCACAGGGCATTTTGCATTATTACCGACCGTCACGTTCATGGGCTCTTGTAGAGGCTTGAAAGAGCTATACCAGTCCTTCTTTCTGGTCATGTGACTGGACGCTCCACTATCAAGGAGCCACGAATCATTCGTTGTTGAAACTTCTGTTGAGGAGCATATTTCTTCAATTGCAACCCATAGCTCCAACTCAGTTTCAACTGTGTTGGCAGATTCCTTGCCTTTCGAAGAAGACTGTGTAGTGCCATTCTTTTCATCCTGCTGCTTCTTTCTGCAATCCTTGATCATGTGACCGCTTTTGTTGCAGTAGTGGCACTTACCTGAAAACTTCTTCTTCTTACCATTCTTCTTCTCTCCACCCTTCCCTTTGGATGTGGTTGAGAATGCTGCATCACTTCTGCCATCGCGGGTCTTCATTCGCATCTCCTCCTCTAGAAGCATCGCACTGAACTCTTCAAAAGTGAGGGGTGGATTTCTTACCTGCGTGTTGAGTGTCGTAACCAACGCATCGTACTTTTGTGGAAGGATCCGAATGCACCTTCTGGCCAACTCTTCGCTGGACTTTGTAATCCCAACCGCCGCCATCTGATCACGTAGATTCTTGATCCGTGTGATGAATGTCTCAGCTGATTCTCCATCAGAGCACCTCTCTGCAGCAAGCATATTCTCCAGATTTTGAATTCTGGTCTGATTCCGCGTTTCATACTGACCTTTCAGTATGTTCCAAGCCTCACTTGCCTTGTCTGTGTGCTGAATCAGAGTCAAAACAGAATCACTTGAACTGGTAACAAGAGCGCAGAGAGGTTGCCATCCTTGCAACTGGGCTGAAAGTTTCCTCATAGTCAATTCCATATGTCTGCGCAAAGCCTTTGGCAACCAATCTTGCCTTGTACCTGCTAACAGACCCATCAGCATTGTGCTTTACTTTGTAAACCCACTTGCAGCCAATAGCCTTCTTATCATGAGGCAAAGGCATCAAATCCCAAGTGTGGTTTGCATCCAAGGCAGCCATCTCTTCATCCATAGCTGCTTCCCAATTTTTATGCCCTGCTGCATCCTCAAAACATGTGGGCTCTGGCTCCTCTAAAACCTTGACCATATAAGCATAGTGATGTGCTGTATACCCATCATATCTCAGCCTGTCAACTGGATACTTAATACAAGTGGACCTCCGTACAGCTGGATCAGTTGTAGGAGTCTTTAAATCATGCCTGCTTTTCCTTGCACCAGGTGTAACAACAGAAGGAATCCCAAGTTCCTCATCAAGGCTCATTTCAGAGCCACTTGACTCTCCATCAACATGAGAGCTACCAGCAGACACATCAAACACTGGAGCATTGTCCACTTTTTCTTTTCCCTTATGTGATACCTGCACAACACTATCAGGGCTGCCATGTGACGATTCACTAGATCTCAATCTCCCTGTCCATGCATTAGATCCACTAGTAGAGGACTCTCTGGGTCCACTCAAGGCTTGAGATTGCTGCTCTGCATTTATTGCAGCATTCCCATTTCCTGCATCTGCATCTCCTACCATAACAGTTGGTGCATACCAGCTGCTCATTTCATCAAAAACAACATCTCTGCTCACTTGCATTTTGCGAGTGGAAGGGTTATAACAGCGATACCCTTTCTGGTGTTGAGCATATCCAATAAAGATGCATTTTTCTGCCTTTGGATCCAGCTTTGTTCTCTTCTCATCAGGAACATGAACATAAGCTATGCAACCAAATACCTTCAAGTGAGAAATATCTGGTTTTTGGCCTGTATACATTTCTTCAGGCGTCATGCCATGGACAGCTGCAGTGGGGGTTCTATTCATAATATAAACAGCAGTTGCTACTGCTTCAGCCCAAAAATAATCAGGCATGTTTTTCTCATTTAGGATCGCCCGTCCTACTTCTGCAATATGCCTGTTCTTCCTTTCTGCAACCCCATTCTGCTGAGGGGTAGACCTGCATGAGTACTTCCTTTGAATTCCCTGTTCTTTCAGATATTCACAAAATTATTCTGAAAAGTACTCTCCCCCTCCATCAGATCTTAGCACTTTAATATGCAACCCTTTCTCTTTTTCAACCATGGCCTTAAAAGCCTTGAAATGGCTGAACACTTCACTTTTGTGCTTCATAAAATAAATCCACACCTTCCTAGTGTAGTCATCAATAAACGTCACATAATAATGGCATCCACCAATAGAAGCAGCTTTGGTTGTCCAAACATCTGAATGGATCACTTCCAAAGGTCTTCTGCTCACCTTAGCATTTTTGGGAAATGCATGTCTGGCCTGCTTACCCATTTGGCATGCTTCACATACCTTTTGCATTCCCTCAACTCTGAATTTAGGCAAACCTGCAACAATGTTTTTCGTTTGCATAGATTTCAGCCTTTGTATATTCACGTGCCCAATGCGCTTGTGCCATATCTCAATATCTGCAATGACACCTCTCCCAATGCGCAAACATAGCAGCTTTCACCTCAGGCATATCAACATCCAAGGTGAACATTCTGCCATTTTTGTTGCCTTTCACAACCAAGCGGCACTTATTTTTCAAGTCCTCAACAAAGCATCCATCAGGATTAAATCTAACCTGCAGACCTTGCTCAACCATCTGGCCAATTGAAACCAGGTTCTTAGTGATTTTTGGAACATGAAGTACATCTGCCAAGTACTTCGTTTTGCCATCCTGCATAGCCAATGGCACTTTACCAACCTGCGTAATTGGGTGCGCAGTATCATCACCTGTTTCAACATAACCTGGCTTATCCAAATTTCTAACATCATGAAACCACTCACCATGACTGGTCATGTGGTTAGAGGCACCTGAATCAACATACCAAACATCATTGCAAGCTGCAGCATCTCCTGACATGGAGTTAACCATATGCTGCATCACAAAAAGGTGCTCATTTCTGTTGTCACCATGCCCACTTGATGATGCATAGTTGCTTTGCTGCAACTTCCCACTTTTGATGTCATTCTGCTTTTTATAGCATGTATTCTCCTTGTGTCCAGGCTTTCCACAATAATAGCATTCTGTGCTGCTATTTACTTGCTGGTTCCTTTGCCATGAACCACGGCCTCTTTGGCTCCCCCTGCCTCTAGAACTACCACGTCCTCCTCCATAGGACTGGTTTTCCTGTTGTTGCTGTTGGTTCTGATTTCCTGCACGGCCACCAAAACGGCCTCTTCCTCTACCCCTACCTCTACCTGTATTTGAGTAGAAAGCAGTCTCTTGAGAAGTTGAGGTGGCTGAACCACCATTCCTTTGCTCTTCACTCAGCAAGAGAGCAATAAGTTCCTGAAAATCAGGAAATGTTTCACGGACTCCAATGGATATCCGAAACTGTGCATAATCTTTCCCAAGACCATTCAAGGTCACAGACACTAAGTCCTCATCATCAACAGGTGCTCCAATGGAGGCAAGAGAATCTGCAAGGCCTTTCACCTTCAAGGAATACTCATTTATATTCAGATTTTTCCTTTGCACATTGTGCAACTCCTGCTTTAGCTGCATCTTTCGTGCTTTGGTATTTGTGCTATACAGCTTCACCAATGTATCCCATGCCTTCTTAGGCGTCTCTACATCCTGTATATGCACAATCATAGAATCTGAAATGCTAACAGATAGCCAATACAAGCATTTTCTAGCTTTTTCATGCCATTCTTTAAAGGCCTTCAATTCAGCAGGAGTGGGAGCAGTACCCAAAACTGGTTCTGCAGTTTCACCACTAATGTAATCCCAAACTCCCTTTCCCATAAGAAAGTTTGTCATCCTGAACTTCCATGCTTGGAAGTTGTTCTTGTCAAGCTTCTCACTGACAATGGTAGACAGATTCTCAGACATTTTACAAATCACGAATTGCAACAGCAACCTGTAAACATAGCAAATGCCTCAAAAGGGCAAATAGCAAAACTTCTGCAAAAAGCCTCACAGGGGCAGATCTGCAACACTGACGAAAGTGGTATTTCACCACACAGTCACTTCCTAGTGACGATTTTGCATCAACAAGCAATAGGCATGAATTTGCAACTCCCAATATCTCTGCACACAGGCATACGATGCAATTTCTGTGGCACCTTTCCAGCGACTAGCCGCGCACAGCGAAAAACAGGGCCTTTTTCTGAGTGCCTGCGAAGAACTTCTGCCTTCAAAACGGGCCCCGAAACGGCCTCAAATCAAAAAAATAAAGTCACTTAGGGCTTTCCTATCCCGCAGCATATACTGCACTCTCGCCACACCGCGAAGGGCCTCTCAATCTAAAACAGTGCACTCTTGCACTTCTGGCTGTGCTACCTATAGAGATTTGCTCCCAAACTCGAAATAGGAAAGCAACACTGGTCCTTTTACCAGGACACCACAAACTTGGCTTGCTTTCTTGAGCTCCTTACCACGAACAAGGCTCTGATACCATGTAAAGAATAAGGGAGAGAGAGATAGGAGACTCAAGTTCAGCTTTCTTCACAACACACAAAAGAGAGAGGACACAAGGTTGGAGGGTGAAGCCTTTCTTCACTTTTGCACACAACAACAATACAATAGAAGAGGGAAATACCCTATATGTCAAAACCTAGAATACGTGGTTCATATGTGAACCCAAACCAAAAACATACGTGGTAGTCTAACTACACCACAAGTACAACTAACATAGGCGGTGACATAAATGATAGTCATCCAGGAGATATATCGGGGGTAGAGCTTGATATCTCAACACTTATCTGCTTCTTCTCTTCTAGATGCCTTTCCATGTCGACCATTTTTGCAGTAGCGTCAGCTTGCTCTTGTGCCTTCAAGGCCCTCACTTGTGCCTCCTCTACCTTGGCTTTTATACCTTCCCTGAGAACGTTTCGCTGCCTTTGCTGCATCGGTGGCTTTCTCTTGTAGAAAAGTCACCTTATGAGACATGGTCTTATTCTATTGCTCAAAAATCCCTTTGAGGGTAGATGTCATTAGGTGCATTACAACTCCAGCGAACTAAGATGGCAATTCGGATTTGCCATCCATGCAATTCTTTAGGTTGGTTATCACACCCTTGAGAAAGATACATCATGTCCTTTCAAATGCTCTACTACTACTTGAAC
This sequence comes from Dipteris shenzhenensis, assembly GCF_047967505.1. NCBI lineage: Eukaryota > Viridiplantae > Streptophyta > Polypodiopsida > Gleicheniales > Dipteridaceae > Dipteris > Dipteris shenzhenensis. The sequence continues at coordinate 17,386,666 of NC_141627.1, read as the reverse complement.
CTACCAAAACTTCATGGTTCCTCTCATATCAGGAAAGAAGTGAATGGTCTTCTTCAGCACATCTTGGAGGTCTGTTGGCAAGCTAGAAAGCTTGACTCCATCATCTTTACTAATCTAACCGTTGGGGTATACATCTAGAATATCCTATCTCTTCCACTACTTCTCAAAGAAGTGTGCTTGAAAATTACCTCCAGCAATGCCTAGCACATTTTCAATCATGCTTTCAATGATGGTAATCTTCTAACCTTGACAGACTAGTTGCCCCTCCTTCATGTTCACCTCCTGTATGAAGCTAGTAAAGTTTTTGAGAGCATAGAAATTGGGCTTTTGAAGAGTGAGAGAGGATCTCCCATATGTCACGATTTCAAGATCAAGGGACGAGAGGATCTCACACTGTGCTACATGGGGGAGGAAAGATTGTGTGAGGAGCTCCAACCAGACTGTGTAGGGTCCATTACAAGAGGGAATAGAATTTCTAGGAAGAGTGCAAGGGAGATAGAAATGTAAAGATTGTGGGAGAGAGGGAAGGAGTCTCACTTGCGGCTTTCTCACATGCACAATGGGGGAATACACACAAAGGTGGAGGCTGAAAACAGCTTTCCTCTTCTTAGTTGTGAAAGCCAAAAGAACTCTAGTACAAAGAAATAGAAGAACCCTATATGTGGGTCTCAAACCAAAATCAACTAACTAAGGTGGCATACTAACTGAGCCACGAACTAGTGTAGATAAGGATAGCTGTCATCCTATTATTCGTGGGCGGTGTACCAACCGCATCTCCAGCTAACAAGTCGGTGACATAAATGCACAACAGTCACCTTGGCATATCGCGAGTGGAGCTCGATATCTCAACACTCCCCCTCGAGCTCAATCCCAAATCCTGCACACCAAGTAGGTCTCTGAACTTGCGCAGCTTCTCTGCGCCCAATGCTTTCGTGAATATGTCAGCTACCTGATCCTCTGTGTTGACATAAACTAGATCAATAAGACCTAGTAAAACCTTCTCCCGCACATAGTGATAATGCACCTCAATGTGCTTTGTTCTAGCATGGAAGACTGGGTTCTTTGCCAAATGTATACTGCTCATGTTGTCATAATAAATGACAACCGGCCCATCTGTAGACTGATGCATATCATAAAGTAGCTTATGCAACCAAGCTACCTCACATGCAGCCATTGCTGCACCCCTGTACTCAGCCTCTGTGCTCGACAAGGCAACTGTAGGCTGTTTCTTGCTGCTCCAAGTGACTGCAGCACTCCCAAAAGAGAACACATATCCACTGGTAGATCGTCTATTTGAAATGCTACCAGCCCAATCAACATCAGTGTATCCATGCAACTGTATCTGAACCCTAGAGCCTGCATAAACTGACTTACCAACCCAACAGCATAGCTCAAATCTGGCCTGGTAATAGTCATGTAAATCAAACTTCCTACTATGCGTCTGTACATAGTAGGGTCCTCCAGAAGCTCACCTGCATCTGCGCTCAGCTTCACATTCTACTCCAAAGGAACTGAAATAGGCTTACAGCCTGTCATCCCATATTTGTACAGCATGTCCAATCCATACTACCTATGTAAGAGCTATATCCCACTTGGTGATCTAATCACCTCAATGCCCAAGAAATAACGCAGCTCTCCCAAATCCTTCATCTCAAACTTCTGCCTCAATAGCATTTTCACATGAAGGATATCTTCATCACTATCACCTATGATGATCAAATCATCAACATAAATGACCAGCAGCATAATCCCTTTCTCTATTTTTCTCACATAGAGTGAGAAATCTGCCTTGGAAATCTGAAAGCCAATAGTGACAAGATATTGTCCTATCTTGTCAGACCATGCTCTAGGTGCTTACTTCAAGCCATACAAGGCTTTCTTCAACCTGCAAACAAACTCGGGATAAATAGCATGAACATAACCTGCTGGCTGCTCCATAAAGACCTCTTCTTGCAAATCACCATGCAAAAAGGCATTCTTTACATCCATCTGATGTAAAGACCATCCCTTTGATGCAGCCATAGCAATGGCTGCTCTTACGGTTGCCATCCTTGCAACCGGGCTGAAATATAATCAATGCCATATGTCTGTGCATACCCCTTGACAACTAATCTTGCCTTGTATCTCTTCACAGAACCATCTGCATTGTGCTTGATCTTATAAACCCATTTACAGCCAATTGCATTCTTGCCTTTAGGCAAAGGCACCAATTCCCATGTAGCATTAGCATCCAAGGCATCCATTTCTTCATCCATGGCTTTCTCCCATTTTTCATTTCCCATGGCTTGCTCAAAAGAAGTGGGTTCTGGTTCCTGTATCACTTTGACCATATAGGCATAGTGAATGGTTGTAAATCCATCATATTTCAGCCTATCCTCAGGATACCTGACCCTGGTAGACCTGCGCAAGATAGGCTCACTTCCAGGTGCTCTCAAAACATCCCTCGTCTTCCTTACTCCAGGTGTAACAACAAAAGGAATACCCAACTCATCATCTATGCTCTGTTCTGAGCCACTGGATTCACCATCCACATAAGAGTGACCTGCATTCACATCAAACATGGGCTGATCTACCTTCTCTTTTCCTTTTCGTGATACCTGTGTACCACTCTCTGCATTGCTTTGAGGGGATTCTCCTGATCTCAATCTACCTGTCCATGGCGAAGTATGTGAACCACTGGTAGAGGACACTCCAGGTCCACTGATATTTTGTGATTGCTGCTGTGCATTCTGTGCAGCATTACCATTTTGTGCATCTACATCAATCATCACATTTACTGGTTTATACCAGCTGCTCATCTCATCAAAAACAACATCTCTGCTCACTGTGAACTTACGTGTAGAAGGGTTATAGCATCTATACCCTTTCTGCTGCAGAGAATAACCAATAAAGATGCACTTCGCAGCTTTTGGATCCAACTTGGACCTCAACTCATCTGTCACATGGACATAGGCAATGCAACCAAAAATCTTCAAATGAGAAATATCTGGTTTCCTACCAGTATACATCTCCTCTGGCGTCATGCCATGTATTGCTGCAGTGGGAGTCCTGTTCATTATATAGACTGTTGTAGTAACTGCTTCAGCCCAATAATAATCTGGTAGATCTTTTTCATTTAGCATAGCCCGAGATACCTCTCCAATATGCCTGTTTTTTCTTTTTGCAATTCCATTTTGCTGTGGGGTATGACTACATGAATATTGCTGCTTTATACCATGCTCCTGCAAGAACCTTGCAAACTCATTTGAGAGGTACTCTCCCCCTCCATCTGACCTTAGGCATTTTATTTGCAGGCCTGTTTCTTTTTCAACCATAGCTTTGAAAGCTTTGAAGTGCCCAAACACTTCACTTTTCTTTTTCATAAAATACACCCACAGTTTTCTGCTGAAGTCATCAATAAATGTGACAAAATAGTGACAGCCTCCAATAGATGCAGCTTTTGTAGTCCACACATCAGAGTGGATTAATTCCAATGGCTTTTTACTCTCTTGAACATGCCTAGGAAAAGGTTTCCTTGCCTGTTTCCCAAATTGACAGGCTTCACAAACCTTGTGCAATCCTGCAACAATATTTTGGGCTTGCATTAATTTAAGTCGTTGTATATTAACATGACCAATGCGTTTGTGCCAGATATCAATATCTGCAACTACACCGGTCCCATGTGCAAACATTGCTGCACTCAATTCAGGCATGTCTGCATCCAACGTAAACATCCTGCCCTTCTTCTTTCCTTTTGCTATCAAGCGACCATTATTTTTCATATCCTCAACAAAGCATCCATGAGGATTAAATCTGACCTGCAAGCCCTGCTCAACCATCTGACCAATAGAAACCAGGTTCTTGGTGATGTTCGGGACATGAAATACATCAGACAAGTATTTCTTTTTCCCATCCTGCATAGACAAAGGAATTTTTCCAATCTGCACAATAGGATGTGCAGTATCATCACCAGTCTCCACAAATCCTGGCTTTTCCATTTTCCTTGCATCTTGCATCCATTCTGCATGACCTGTCATGTGGTTTGACGCACCTGAGTCAACATACCACACATCATTTTGTTCTTTTGCACTTGTCACAGAATTGGTCATATGCTGCACCATAAATAGATGCTCATTTTTGTCATCACCCTGCGTGCTAGAAGATGCATAATTGCCTTGCTGCAATTTTCCATTCATAATGTCATTCTGCTTTTTGTAGCAGTCCTTAGCCATATGACCCATTTTGCCACAATAGTAGCATTCAACATTGCTGTTTGCATTTTGGCTTCTCTGCCATCCACCACGGCCTCTTTGGCTCCCCCTGCCTCTAGAGTTACCACGTCCTCCTGCATAGGACTGGTTTTCTTGTGTTTGCTGCATATTTTGATTTCTACCACGGCCTGTAGATCGGCCTCCTCTACCTCTGCCTCTACCTCTGCCAGCACATTTGAGTAGAAGACAGTTTCTTTTGAAGTTCTTGCTGAAGAAGATGCACCACCATTTCTCTGCTCTTTAGAAATTAGAAGAGCAATCAGCTCCTCAAAATCAGGAAATTTTTCACGGATGGCAATGGATGTCCGGAACTGCGCATAATCCTTTCCTAGACCATTCAAGGTCACAGAAACCAAATCATCATCATCCACTGGCGACCCAATGGAAGCAAGTGCATCTGCAATTTTCTTCACTTTCATGTGGTAGTCATTTATGCTCAAATTTTCTCTCTGCACATTGTGCAACTCCTATTTGAGTTGAATTTTCCTGGCTTGCATATTTGTGCTATACATTTTTGCCAAAGTATCCCATGCCTCCTTTGGCGTATTTGCATCCTGAATATGCACAATCATGGAGTCCGAAATACTAATAGACAGCCAGTACATAACTTTCTTGGCTCTCTCATGCCATCCTTTGAATGCCTGCATTTCCTGTTGATTGGGAACATTAGGAAGAACAGGTTCTTCTTCATTTCCTGTAATGAATTCCCAATAGCCTTTTCCCATCAAGAAATTCGTCATTCTAAACTTCCATGCCTGGAAGTTGTTCTTGTCAAGCTTTTCAGTGACAATCTGTGAAAGAGAATCAGATGCCATTACAGAACACTGCAAAATATTCTTTCACTGCAAAAAACACAGCTTTTTGCCTCACACGGGCAGATCTGCAAAACTGACGAAAGTGGTATTTCACCACACAGTCACTTCCTAGTGACGATTTTGCATCAACACGCTGTTGAGATATCAAGCTCTACCCCCGATATATCTCCTGGATGACTATCATTTATGTCACCGCCTATGTTAGTTGTACTCGTGGTGTAGTTAGACTACCACGTATGTTTTTGGTTTGGGTTCACATATGAACCAGGTATTCTAGGTTTTGACATATAGGGTATTTCCCTCTTCTATTGTATTGTTGTTGTGTGCAAAAGTGAAGAAAGGCTTCACCCTCCAACCTTGTGTCCTCTCTCTTTTGTGTGTCGTGAAGAAAGCTGAACTTGAGTCTCCTATCTCTCTCCCTCATTCTTTACATGGTATCAGAGCCTGGTTCGTGGTAAGGAGCTCAAGAAAGCAAGCCAAGTTTGTGGTGTCCTGGTAAGAGGACCAGTGTTGCTTTCCTATTTCGAGTTTGGGAGCAAATCTCTGCAGGTAGCACATCCAAAAGTGCAGGAGTGCACTGTTTCAGATTGAGAGGCCCTTTGCGGTGTGGCGAGAGCGCAGTATATGCTGCGGGAGAGGGCGAAATAATCTGCCCCTGTGAGGCTTTTTGCAGAAGTTTTGCTATTTGCCCTTGTGAGGCATTTGCGGTGTTTACAGGTTGCTGTTGCAATTCGTGATTTGTAAAATGTCTGAGAATCTGTCTACCATTGTCAGTGAGAAGCTTGACAAGAACAACTTCCAAGCATGGAAGTTTAGGATGACAAACTTTCTTATGGGAAAGGGAGTTTGGGAGTACATCAGTGGTGAAACTGCAGAACCAGTTTTGGGTGCTGCTCCCACTCCTGCTGAATTGAAGGCCTTTAAAGAATGGCATGAAAAAGCCAGAAAATGCTTGTATTGGCTGTCTGTTAGCATTTCAGATTCTATGATTGTGCATATACAGGATGTAGAGACGCCTAAGGAGGCATGGGATACATTGGTGAAGCTGTATAGCACAAATACCAAGGCACGAAAGATGCAGCTAAAGCAGGAGTTGCACAATGTGCAAAGGAAAAATCTGAATATAAATGAGTATTCCTTGAAAGTGAAAGGCCTTGCAGATTCTCTTGCCTCCATTGGAGCACCTGTTGATGATGAGGACTTAGTGTCCGTGACCTTGAATGGTCTTGGGAAAGATTATGCACAATTTCGGACATCCATTGGAGTCCGTGAAACATTTCCTGATTTTCAGGAACTTATTGCTCTCTTGCTGAGTGAAGAGCAAAGGAATGGTGGTTCAGCCACCTCAACTTCTCAAGAGACTGCTTTCTACTCGAATACAGGTAGAGGCAGGGGTAGAGGAAGAGGCCGTTTTGGTGGTCGTGCAGGAAATCAGAACCAACAGCAACAACAGGAAAACCAGTCCTATGGAGGAGGACGTGGTAGTTCTAGAGGCAGGGGGAGCCAAAGAGGCCGTGGTTCATGGCAAAGGAACCAGCAAGTAAATAGCAGCACAGAATGCTATTATTGTGGAAAGCCTGGACACAAGGAGAATACATGCTATAAAAAGCAGAATGACATCAAAAGTGGGAAGCTGCAGCAAAGCAACTATGCATCATCAAGTGGGCATGGTGACGACAGAAATGAGCACCTTTTTGTGATGCAGCATATGGTTAACTCCATGTCAGGAGATGCTGCAGCTTGCAATGATGTTTGGTATGTTGATTCAGGTGCCTCTAACCACATGACCAGTCATGGTGAGTGGTTTCATGATGTCAGAAATTTGGATAAGCCAGGTTATGTTGAAACAGGTGATGATAATGTGCACCCAATTACGCAGGTTGGTAAAGTGCCATTGGCTATGCAGGATGGCAAAACGAAGTACTTGGCAGATGTACTTCATGTTCCAAAAATCACTAAGAACCTGGTTTCAGTTGGCCAGATGGTTGAGCAAGGTCTGCAGGTTAGATTTAATCCTGATGGATGCTTTGTTGAGGACTTGAAAAATAAGTGCCGCTTGGTTGCGAAAGGCAACAAAAATGGCGGAATGTTCACCTTGGATGTTGATATGCCTGAGGTGAAAGCTGCTATGTTTGCGCATGGGAGAGGTGTCATTGCAGATATTGAGATATGGCACAAGCGCATTGGGCATGTGAATATACAAAGGCTGAAATCTATGCAAACGAAAAACATTGTTGCAGGTTTGCCTAAATTCAGAGTTGAGGGAATGCAAAAGGTATGTGAAGCATGCCAAATGGGTAAGCAGGCCAGACATGCATTTCCCAAAAATGCTAAGGTGAGCAGACCTTTGGAAGTGATCCATTCAGATGTTTGGACAACCAAAGCTGCTTCTATTGGTGGATGCCATTATTATGTGACGTTTATTGATGACTACACTAGGAAGGTGTGGATTTATTTTATGAAGCACAAAAGTGAAGTGTTCAGCCATTTCAAGGCTTTTAAGGCCATGGTTGAAAAAGAGAAAGGTGTGCATATTAAAGTGCTAAGATCTGATGGAGGGGGAGAGTACTTTTTAGAAGAATTTTGTGAATATCTGAAAGAACAGGGAATTCAAAGGAAGTACTCATGCAGGTCTACCCCTCAGCAGAATGGGGTTGCAGAAAGGAAGAACAGGCATATTGCAGAAGTAGGACGGGTGATCCTAAATGAGAAAAACATGCCTGATTATTTTTGGGCTGAAGCAGTAGCAACTGCTGTTTATATTATGAACAGAACCCCCACTGCAGCTGTCCATGGCATGACGCCTGAAGAAATGTATACAGGCCAAAAACCAGATATTTCTCACTTGAAGGTATTTGGTTGCATAGCTTATGTTCATGTTCCTGATGAGAAGAGAACAAAGCTGGATCCAAAGGCAGAAAAATGCATCTTTATTGGATATGCTTAGCACCAGAAAGGGTATCACTATTATAACCCTTCCACCCGCAAAATGCAAGTGAGCAGAGATGTTGTTGTTGATGAAATGAGTAGTTGGTATGCACCAACTGTTATGGTAGGAGATGCAGATGCAGGAAATGGGAATGCTGCAATAAATGCAGAGCAGCAATCTCAAGCCTTGAGTGGACCCAGAGAGTCCTCTACTAGTGGATCTAATGCATGGACAGGGAGATTGAGATCTAGTGAATCGTCACATGGCAGTCCTGATAGTGTTGTGCAGGTATCACATAAGGGAAAAGAAAAAGTGGACCATGCTCCAGTGTTTGATGTGTCTGCTGGTAGCTCTCATGTTGATGGAGAGTCAAGTGAATCTGAAATGAGTCTTGATGAGGAACTTGGGATTCCTTCTATTGTTACACCTGGTGCAAGGAAAAGCAGGCATGATTTAAAGACTCCTGCAACTGATCCAGCTGTACGGAGGTCCACTCGTATTAAGTATCCAGTTGACAGGCTGAGATATGATGGGTATACAGCACATCACTATGCTTATATGGTCAAGGTTCTAGAGGAGCCAGAGCCCACATGTTTTGAGGATGCAGCAGGGCATAAAAATTGGGAAGCAGCTATGGATGAAGAGATGGCTGCCTTGGATGCAAACCACACTTGGGATTTGATGCCTTTGCCTCATGATAAGAAGGCTATTGGCTGCAAGTGGGTTTACAAAGTAAAGCACAATGCTGATGGGTCTATTAGCAGGTACAAGGCAAGATTGGTTGCCAAAGGTTTTGCGCAGACATATGGAATTGACTATGAGGAAACTTTCAGCCCAGTTGCAAGGATGGCAACCGTGAGAGCAGTAATTGCTATGGCTGCTGCAAAGGGATGGTCTTTGCATCAGATGGATGTGAAAAATGCCTTCTTGCATGGTGATTTGCAGGAAGAGGTTTATATGATGCAGCCGGAAGGTTATGAGGATAATTCACATCCCGATTTTGTATGCAGGTTGTGCAAAGCCTTGTATGGCTTAAAATAGGCGCCGAGGGCATGGTCAAACAAGATAGGGCAATATCTTGTCACTATTGGATTTCAGATTTCCAATTCAGATTTTTCACTTTATGTGAAAAGGACAAACAGAGGGATTGTGCTTGTAGTCATCTATGTTGATGACTTGATTATTACAGGTGATAGTGATGCAGACATTAATGAAGTGAAGCTGCTGTTGAAGCAGAAATTTGAGATGAAGGATTTGGGAGAGCTGCGTTACTTCTTGGGCATTGAGGTTATTAGATCCCCGAGTGGGATATGGCTGTTGCAAAGGCAATACGGTTTGGACATGCTGTCCAAATATGGGATGACAGGCTGTAAGCCTATCTCTGTTCCATTGGAGCAGAATGTGAAGCTCAATGCAGACACAGGTGAGCTTCTTGAAGATATTACTATGTACAAGCGCATAGTAGGCAGCTTGATTTACATGACTATAACCAGACCAGATTTGAGCTATGCTGTGGGGCTGGTGAGTCAGTTTATGCAGGCACCGAGGAAGCCACATTTGGATGCGGCTAGGCGCATACTGCGGTATGTGAAGTCCACATTGCATTATGGACTGTTTTATGAAGCTGGGTGTGCATTACAGGTACATGGATACACAGATGCTGACTGGGCTGGTAGTGTCTCAGACTAAAGATCTACTAGTGGTTTTATGTTTTCCCTTGGGAGTGGTGCCATCAGTTGGAGCAGCAAGAAGCAGCCAACAGTTGCCTTGTCGAGCACAGAGGCTGAGTACAGGGGTGCAGCAATGGCTGCATGTGAGGTAGCTTGGTTACGGAAGCTACTTGCAGATATGGGACAGTCAATTCATGCAGCAGTTGTCATTCATTGTGACAACATTAGCAGCATCATGCTTGCTAATAACCCAGTTTATCATGCTAGAACGAATCACATTGAGGTGCATTATCACTTTGTGAGAGAGAAGGTTCTAGCTGGTGAGATTGATCTTGTCTATGTCAGCACTGAGGAGCAGGTGGCTGATATTTTTACGAAGGCATTGGGTACCGAGAAGCTTCGCAGATTTAGGAGCTTGCTTGGTATACGTGAGATGGATTTGAGCTTGAGGGGGAGTGTTGAGATATCAAGCTCTACCCCCGATATATCTCCTGGATGACTATCATTTATGTCACCGCCTATGTTAGTTGTACTCGTGGTGTAGTTAGACTACCACGTATGTTTTTGGTTTGGGTTCACATATGAACCACGTATTCTAGGTTTTGACATATAGGGTATTTCCCTCTTCTATTGTATTGTTGTTGTGTGCAAAAGTGAAGAAAGGCTTCACCCTCCAACCTTGTGTCCTCTCTCTTTTGTGTGTTGTGAAGAAAGCTGAACTTGAGTCTCCTATCTCTCTCCCTCATTCTTTACACAGGCAACAGGCATGAATCTGCAACCCCAATATCTCTGCACACAGGCATACGATGCAATTTCTGTGGCACCTTTCTACCGACTAGCCGCGCAGTGGTCGCACAGCAAAAAATAGGGCCTTTATCTGAGTGCCTGCGAAGAACTTCCGCCTTCAAAACGGCCTCAAATCAGAAAAATAAAGTCACTCCGGGCTTTGCCCTTTCCCGCAGCATATACTGCGCTCTCGCCACACCGCGAAGGGCGTCTCAATCTGAAACAGTGCACTCCTGCACTTCTGGCTATGCTACCTGCAGAGATTTGCTCCCAAACTCGAAATAGGAAAGCAACACTGGTCCTCTTACCAGGACACCACGAACTTGGCTTGCTTTCTTGAGCTCCTTACCACGAACAAGGCTCTGATACCATGTAAAGATTGTGGGAGAGAGGGAAGGAGTCTCACTTGCGGCTTTCTCACATGCACAATGGGGGAATACACACAAAGGTGGAGGCTGAAAACAGTTTTCCTCTTCTTAGTTGTGAAAGCCAAAAGAACTCTAGTACAAAGAAATAGAAGAACCCTATATGTGGGTCTCAAACCAAACTCAACTAACTAAGGTGGCATACTAACTGAGCCACAAACTAGTGTAGATAAGGATAGCTGTCATCCAGCTATTATTCGTGGGCGGTGTACCAACCACATCTCCAGCTAACAAGTCGGTGACATAAATGCACAACAGTCACCCTGGCATATCGCGAGTGGAGCTCGATATCTCAACAAGAAATGGTCATGAGGGATAGAAGATAAAATAGCGAAGGAAATGGAATAGTGGAGGCTTGAGTTTGTATTCCAAGTGCAAGGGAGAAAGAAATGGTTGAGAGGGATAGAAGACATAACAGTTAAGGGAATGGAATAGCAGAGGCTTAAGTTTGTAGTCCAACTACACTGTCAACATGAGAGCCACCGTGGAGTTTCATCGAAATTTTGATTAATTCAAGAAGGCAGTACTACCTTGCATGGTAATGAGTGATTAGAGGTAGTGGCATCTAAGATTCCTAGCCACATCTCTGGTGGTAGCTAAGACCCATCGGGCTAGCAGTTAATTACTGTTGTGTATGTGCCAACATGGACTTAGGTAGAACAGAATGTGTGTGTAGAGTAGCGGCAAAGCTAAGCTTGGACTTGCATAAGGCTAGAAATAATCCCTCTTACAAATCCAACTTGTTCTACATACAAATCCTACATGCAAGTTCTACATACGACTTGTACATGCAAGTTCTACATACAACTTCTACATGCAAGTTCTACATATAACTTGTACATGCAACTTCTATATGCAACTCCTACATGCGAGTTCTACATGCAAAATCTACATACAACTCCTACATGCAAGTTCTACATGCAACTCCTACATGCGAGTTGTACATGCAAGTTCTACATGCAAGTTCTACATACAACTTCTACATACAACTCCTACATGCAACTTCTACGTGCGAGTTGTACATGCGAGTTCTACATGCAAGTTCTACATACGAGTTGTACATGCGAGTTTTACATGCAAGTTCTACATACGACTTGTACATGCGAGTTCTACATGTAAGTTCTACATAGGACTTCTACATCCAACTCCTACATGCGAGTTCTACATGCAACTTCTATATGCAAGTTCTACATGAAGAGAGAGAATGTGTTACAATTCCTACATGCAGAGAGAGAAGCTCTCCAACTTGTATAAATACCCCATAATGGAATGAAGCCCACACTCTTTGGGGCATTGTGTTGAGTTCTACTTTGGTATTCTAAGCAATTGTCTCAAGTGTCGATGCTTCCTTGCACTCCATGTCCAAAAGCATGTCCTAACCTTGCAACCCCTCCTCCCCTCTCCTCCAACCTTACAACCCAATCCTCTCCCTCTCCTCCTCCCTCTTCCTCCTCCTCCTCCCTTCTCCTCCTCCTCCTCTCTCCTCCTCCTCCTCCTCCCTCCTCTCTCTTCTTTCCCCCATGCTCTTATACCTTCTTCCTCTCCCACTCCTATGCTCCCCCTAAACCCTTTGTTCCTCTACCTGTAAACTCCATGATCTACAAGGAAGATGAGTTCTCCACCATGTACTCTACCCTAAACCCTGGAACTCCTTCTAAACCTTGCAACTCCTTCTAACCCTGGAACCTCCTTCTAAACCTTGGAACTCCTTCTAACGCTAGAACTCCTTCTAAACCCTAGAACTCATTCTAAACCTTGGAACTCCTTCTAACCTTGGAACTCCTTCTACCCCTGGGACCTCCTTCTAAACCTTGGAACTCCTTCTAACCCTAGAACTCCTTCTAAACCTTGGAACCTCCTTCTAACCCCTAAACTCTTCCTAAACCCTGCAACCCCCGATGAAGGCAAAAGCCTTTATTACCTCAACCATGATGATACACGTTCCTTTTACACATGCATGTACTATGTTTGCTTACCACACTTAAGCCTATGTCTCTCAACGAAACACAATTCAAGGCCCTAAGCTACAAAAATACTATAAACGACAACCCTAATATATCTATAGGTGACAAAAAGCCTTAGAACCCTACACATTGAGGAAACCCAGCTCTTCCTATGAAAGTAGTAAGAAAGAGCCAACATTTGGCACCATTGCCAGGAGACTAGCATCTCAAGTAATGAGTCAAGCATACACAGGTATGCATAAAAAAAACAAACTACTTCGTCCTTTCATGAACATAACACTCAAGGGCAAGGAGAGTAATATTTTTTTCCATTTCTAGCCAAACATATCTACCCCAAGCATCAACCTTGGGTTACTACCTTAGGAAATTTTCTTTATTTCTTAAATAGAAGCCACTTGATGAACAATCAAGCTAGGTAGTGGACACAAATGCGTAGAGCTTACAATTTTGATCATTTTACCTTTTTGCAGAAGAGCAAACCGAGCTATCCATAACAAGTTATGGCTCGAGAAGAGTTTAGGGTTTAACCCTAAACTAAACTCATTTCCTATAAAAACCCACTCCATCCCCTCATTCTTCATCTTTCACATTTTTCCTCCATCCTCTTCTTCATTCCGATGAGCCAAGACACTCCTCGCTCTCCATCGACCACCACCTTACTTCCATCCTCACATTGTAAGTGACTTCAAGCCCATCTCAATAACCTAGCCATCCACCCACCTTCCATTGTTCCTCAACAATCCTGTCCCATCAAGAAAGACTTGGAGAGCATTCAGGTAACCACCTCTTCCATTCTTTGAATTTCCATCTGTCAAGTTTTTTTCTTCTCTCTTTTTTTCCCTGTCCCATTTTCCACCACCCCCCCTCCCAGTTCCACCATCCCCTCCCCCTCTTTCCCCCCTCCATCTCCACCATCCCCTCCCCCTTTTCCCCCCTCCATCTCCACCACCCCCTCCCCCCCCTCCATTTCCACCACCCCCTCCTCTTCCCCCCTCCATCTCCACCATCCCCTCCCCCTTTTCCCCCCTCCATCTCCACCACCCCCTCCTCCCTCCCCCCCCCCTTGCCCCTCTCTCTCTCTCTCTCTCTCTCTCTCTCTCTCTCCCCCCCCTAAACCCTCCCCTTTTTCCCCCCTCCATCTTGACCACCCCCTCCCCCCCTCCATCTCCTAGCCCCTCCCCCCCTCCATCTCCACCACCCCTCCCCCCCTCCATTTCCTCTCCATTTCCACCACCCCCTCCCCCTCTTCCCCCCTCCATCTCCACCAACACCTTCCCCCCCCCTCCACCTCCACCACCCCCTACCCCCACCATCTCCACCACCCCCTCTCCCTCCTCCCCCCCCCCCCCCCCCCCTCTCTCTCTCTCTCTCTCTCTCTCTCTCTCTCTCTCTTTCTCTCCCCCATTCTCTCTCTTTCTCTCTCTCTTTCCCCCCCTCTTTCTTTCTCTCATTCTCTCTCTCTTTCCCTCCCCCTCTCTTCTTTTCTCTCTCTTTCTACCTCTCTTTCCCTCTCTCTCTCTCTCTCTCTCTCTCTCTCTCTCTCTCTCTCTCTCTCTCTCTCTCCCCCCTCCCCCTCTCTCTTTCTTTCTCTCTCTTTCCCTCCCTCTCTCTCTCTCTCTCTCTCTCTCTCTCTCTCTCTCTCTCTCTCTCTCTCTCTCTCTCTCTCTCTCCCCTCCCCCTCTCTCTTTCTTTCTCTCTCTTTCCCTCCCTCCTCTCTCTCTCTCTCTCTCTCTCTCTCTCTCTCTCTCTCTCTCTCTCTCTCTCTCTCTCTCTTTTCCTCCCACCCCCTCTCTCTCTCTCTTTTTCCCCCACCTCTCTCTCTCTCTCTACCCACCCCCCTCGTCGACCGCTCAACAAACCTAAACAAACTAACCTACTAACTACGTACGCAAGGGCCTTAAGGCCCTTGCTGTATAGGGTGGCCTGCGGCGGCAGTGTGCCAGCGACAGAGCCTACCCAGTACACCCGCCCCTATGCCCCCGCTCTCCCCCGCTCCTCGCCCGCCCCTGCTCTCCCCAGTGTACCTGCCCCTACGACCCCCTCCGCACTCGCTCTCCCTTGCTCCCCGCCCCTGCACCCCCCTCTACCCCACTCCCCGCCTGCCCTTGCTCTCCCTCACTCCCCGCCACTGCGCCCACCCCCCTCCGCCCCTGCTCTCCCCCGCCCCTATGCCCCTCCCCTCCACCCCCGTCCCCTCTCCCCTCCCCTCCCCTGCATACCCCCCTTCCACCCCTGCCCCTTTCCCTTTCTCCCCTACTCGAAAACCCCCCCCGCCATGCCGCCGTCGGGAAGCCCCCCCACAGTATTTCTTTTAAAAAACACTAACCTAACCCCTACACTAACCCTAGGTTAGACTAACCTCGATTAGGTTTGGTCGCACCTAGGTTAGGTTAGATTACCTTAGTTTAGTTAACTTAGGTTAGGTTAGGTTAGTTGGTTTCATTAACCTTGGTTAAGTTAGTTAGGTTAGTTTCACCTCAGTTAGTTACTAACAGTTAGGTTAGTCTAACTAACCTTTAGTCAATAACTAGCTGTAGTTAGTCAAATTAGTTAGGTTAACCTCCCAATTATAGTAACTATGAGGATCTAGGTTAGTTAACTGAGAGTGCTCTCAACGGAAGCAAGAACAGAAGAAGGAGAGAGAGAGACAGAGAGCCACACAAGTTTTGGTGGGTGCAGAACCACCCTAATCTTCTTTTTCATTCATTTATATATGTGTTTGAGTATTGTACATAACCGGGGTTAAGGCACAGTGACCTTAACCCCCCACAACCTCCCACTTAAAGGACAATGTGCCTTTAAGAGAGAACAACTAGTGAGCATACTATCCAATGCCCATCAATATACGACAATACTCAAACCGCTGACTAGGTAGACTCTTCGTCAGCATATCTGCAGGGTTATCATCTGTATGAACCTTGACAAGCTCTATGTGCTTGTCCTCAAGTACCTCCCTGATGAAATGGTACCTGACCTCAATGTGTTTGGTCTTTGCATGAAAGACTGGATTCCGTGCTAGCTGAATAGCACTCATGGAATCACTATGCAATGTCGGTACACCTGTATGAATCCCCAAATCTCCCACTAGCCGATCAAGCCATATAGCATCCTTGCAACCCTCTGTGGCTGCAACATACTCAGCCTCTGTGGTAGACAAAGCCACGCACTTCTGTGCACGAGACATCCACGACACTGCACCACCTACAAAGGTGAACACATAACCAGAAGTGGATCTCCTACTATCCACATGCCCTGCATAGTCTGAATCTGTGTACCCAAGTACACGCATGTCTCCTTTACCAAAGCAGATGCACATCTCCTTGGTACCCTTCATGTACCTCATGATGCACTTAACTGCCTCCCAATGCCTCTTTCCTGGATTAGCCATATACCGGCTAACAACTCCCACTGCAAATGCAATGTCTGGTCTAGTAGCTATCATAGCATACATAAGACTCCCAACTGCTGATGCATAAGGAACCTTGGCCATCATGGCCCTCTCCTCATCTGATTTGGGACTATCTGTATGACTCAGTTTCACATATGGAGGCAATGGAGTACTCACTGCCTTCCCCCCTCCATATTGAAACGCTGCAATACTTTTGTAACATACTCTTTTTGTGAAAGCCAAAGGAGTTTCCTACTCCGATCACGTGTGATGCGCATACCAAGAATATGACCTGCAAGTCCCAAATCCTTCATATCAAAGGCCTCATGCAACTTGGCCTTTAAAGCATCTAGCTCATAAGTATTCTTGCTAGCCAATAGCATATCATCCACATATAGTGCCAAGATTATCAAGCTATTATCCTTAGCCCTTTTAGTGTAGAGGCAGTGATCAATTTCACTCCTTCTAAAACCCTGGGACCGAATGAAAGCATCAAACTTCTGATACCATTCTCTAGGTGCTTGCTTAAGACCATAGAGACTCTTCTTCAGCTTGCAAACTAAATGCTCTTTGCCCTTTTCTTCAAAGCCTTCTGGCTAAACCATGTAAATTTCCTCATGCAAATCCCCATGCAAGAAAGCTGTCTTGACATCCATCTGCATAAGCTCCATATCCTCTATTGCCACTAGTCCAAGCATGCATCTAAGTGTGGTCATCTTCACAACCGGAGAGAATATCTCATCAAAGTCCACACCCTTCTCTTGCTTGAACCCTTTAGCAACCAAACGGGCCTTGTACCTAGGCACATCATCACCTATGACCTTCATTTTGTAGACCCATTTACATGGCAATGCTTTCTTTCCATGTGGCAAAGAAACCAAGTCCCAAGTCTTATTCTTCATAAGTGAACTCATCTCTGATTGCATAGCATACTCCCACTTGCGTTGATCCTCACGCATCATAGCCTCTCTGTAGCAAGAAGGCTCCCCGCAATCAGTAAGCATCACATAGTCTACCCCTGGAACAAACCTATCAGGCGGTCTAGACACTCTAGATGATCTTCTCAAGGGCATTTCAGCTTGCTATCCCATTTGCATATCAGCCACATTTGGCTCATCATTTCCACCAATAGATGATCCATCATCTACCCTTGATTGTATACCTGTGGGAGTACTTGGTGGCACCATTTCTTGCACATTTGGTGCATGGACAGTTTGCTATCTATCAACATATGCAGGTGGATTCACATCCTGGAAAGTGATTCTCCTCATTTCCACATCCCTCATGGGTGCCTTATGCATCTTCTTCTCATTGAAGACCACATCATGGCTGCGTATGATCTTCTTTGCTTCTGGATCCCAGAGACGATAGCCCATCTCTCCACTTTCACCATAACCCAGAAAGATGCATTTCCTAGACTTAGGATCTAGCTTCTTTCGAAGCTCTTTTGGCACATGTGCATATGCCTCACACCCAAATATACGCAAATGAGAGTAAGAGGGCTTCTTTCCACTCCATGCCTCTTCAGGAATACCACCATCCAAACTCTTACTAGGTGATCTATTGATCACATGCACTGCGGACTTCATTGCCTCAGCCCAAAAACCACCAGAAAGACTTGCATTGGAAAGCATGCATTGCAACCTTTTTTGAATGGTACGGTTCATCTTTTCTGCAACTGGATTTTGCTCTGGAGTACGAGGGGATGTAAGCTCCCTCTTAATCCCACAAGTATCACAAAAATGTTGAAAGTCATGAGAGAGATACTCTCCACCATTGTCAGTCCGTAGGCATTTAAGCATTCTACCTGACTGATTCTCAACCAAGGCCAGCCATTTCTGAAATACCTGGAACACATCACTCTTCCGAGCTATAGCATAAGCCCACACTTTCCTAGTTGCATCATCAATGAATGTCACATAGTATTCAGCCCCGCCTAATGACCGTGTAGGCATGGGACCACATACGTCTGAATGCACCAAATCAAGCATTTCAAACTCTTTCTTTCCCCTTCTTTTATGGGCTGATTTAGTCTGCTTCCCATAGAGACAATGCTCACAAAATTCAAAATTAGAAATGCAGTACATAACCCAAACGGCATAAGAGTTTCATTCCATTCTGGCTCATGTGCCCCAACCTGCAATGCCACAAAGAAGTGCTTGGCTGCTCGGTTATTGCAACAACATGATCAAATACCCCTGATACATGTAAGGGATACAAAGTCCCACACTTGGCACCCCTAGCCAAAAGCATAGAGCCCTTTTGAATTTTCCAACTTTGAAAGCCAAAAGTGGTGTGAAAACCAGCATCATCTAGCTGACCCACTGAAATAAGACTCTTGGTCAACTTAGGCACATGTCTCACATGTTTCAAAACAAATGCAGACCCATTTGCAAAAGAAAACTTTATGTCACCTGCTCCCACTATGTCACATGCATAGTCATTTCCAAGATGCACACAACCTATCTTTCCACGATCATAAGTGGAGAACCATTCCCTATGGGGAGTAACATGGAATGAAGCACCAGAATCCAAAATCCAATCCTGGGAATATGCATCATCTGAAGTGGTAAGCAACTATGCAGATAAACTAGACATGAAGAGAACATCATTGTCACTATCATGTGTGACTGCATTGATCTCCTCGATCTTCACTTTTCCTTTGTCCTCCCTTGGACTCTCTTCCTTTTGATTTGCACCCCAATTTGCATTCTTTTTCTTATCCTTTTGCTCTCTTTTCAGCTTGTAGCAATCCTTTTTCATATGGCCCTTCTTGCCACAATGGTAACACTCAATGTTCCATGCCCTGGATTTGCTACGAGACTTCCCTCTTTCTTGGGACTTCCCCCTGAACTGTGATCTACCTCTTTGCACGTTTAAGGCTGCATCCTGCTTGTTGCCGTCCATAGACTTCCGTCTAATCTCCTCGGCCAACGAGCTACCCACAACATCATTAAATTTCAGTACTCCACTAGGTGCAAAGTTACTGACAGCTGTACGGAAGGTATCCCATGAGGATGGCAATGAACATAAGAGAAATATTGCCTTAGTCTCCACATCAAAATTCAGTTTCTGAGCCTGAAGCTGGTTGAAAATAATATTGAATTCATTCAAGTGAGAAGCAATGGAGACCTTTTCCTTCATCTGCAGCTCAAACAACCTCTTCATGAGGTAAACTTTATTAGAGGTAGTTTCCTTCTCATAAGTGGCACATAGTTTCTTCCACAAATCTTCTCTAGTCTGCTCATTTACTACTGAGAAATAAACTGACTCTGCAAGATGAAGTCTAATAGTAGACTTTGCTAATGCATCCAACTCATTCCAATCATCCTCAGACATATTTGCAGGCTTAGCTTCAAGGGCTTAATATGCTTCTTTTGAATAAGCACATCCCTTATCTGTTCTTTCCATGAAGAAAAGTTTGTCCCATCAAACTTTTTAATGCTGAAAAACTCCTTTTTAGGCATGGAAGAGGATGCCATGATGCAAATAAAGCAAAATCCCAAATGCTAGTGCCTGCAAGAGAGAATCACACCAAATACCAAGTGCACCCAAATGTGTATGCCACAATAAAGTGAAATATCACCAAAATTCAAAGCTCAAAGCATCAAAAGATGCATCTGACTCATGTGCATATACTATGCATCCATATGAGCAAATCTGGCCCAAAAGAAAATGCCAATAAGTGCCAAATGACTCAAGCATAAACACCGTCCACTGGCATATGCATCAATAATATCTCATCCAAGAGAGCATAGCACTATCAGTGCATCACCTGCAATGTGTCAAAGCTGTCCCTCAGCATAAAATAGCATCCATGTGCAAAGCGTCCATAAAAAAATAGCATCCCACAAGGCAATTTGGGCCTATCAGCACATCCAACAAGGACCGCAATGCATCCAAATGGCCTATAAATCATCCATTGCAACCCAATGCATACCACGAATGAGCGCACACTGCTCAAACTGCAACCAGAGTGATCTGCATAAGGTATGCTCAAGAAATCATAGTTCCACAGTAATGAGCGCTACTGAAAATAGAACCTGAGATGCCTCAAAACATGGGCGCCATTGCATAATCAGACTTAGCAAGAAAATCTGCAAATATCTCTCTTCTGCCAAAACTCCAAAATCCCAACCGATGAGTGAGAAATGGGAGTCAACACTTATCCACTGCCATGTGGCATAAATCTAAGGCTTCAAAACCTTAGAATGAAAAATGCATAATAGAGAGACGAAATCGAATACACAGAGATCTATAACTCTAAAAATCCTCCACCAAATCGTGCAAGAATTGACAGGTAGGGGTTTTTGGGCGTCCGAAACGCAATGGGACAGACGGTTTTGGAAACCGTGGTCTCAATCACTGGGTCCAACACACGGACTGAAAAACGTTTTTGGAAACAAAGCTATTTGTAAACTCCACCGGAGTGCGAATGATGAGTAACATAGCAGTTTTAGGACCTCCTGAGTCCACCGAAACTGACAGATCTACAAATGGTTGCTCCAAACTTGAGTTCCAACACTCGGGCAAAAAACGTAGAAACTGACACAGAGAGCCAGAAATCCAATGAAATAATCCCGGATTCAAGAATGAAGGTGTTTCCAAGCTCCTGAAGTAATGTGGATACAAAAGCAAGCAATAGTTGCCTCTACAAGTCAATACGGAGTCTCTGTCATCGAATGGAACAGGGAAAAGCTCAAAAAATGACTTTTTCTTTGAAACCACTTAACAGGCTCTTAAAACCACTTCGCAAAGCCAAAGTGACTTTTCCAAAGGTTTCTCCAAGATCTCTGCACACTCGGATGCAAGTAAAGTCACCCACAAAGCTTCCCACAAAGCTTCTCCTTCCTCCCACAGAGCTACTGAGCTTCAAGCATTCACGCACGCTTAGCTAGATCACCCGGGCTCTGATACCAGTTGAGAGTGCTCTCAACGGAAGCAAGAACGGAAGAAGGAGAGAGAGAGACAGAGAGCCACACAAGTTTTGGTGGGTGCAGAACCACCCTTATCTTCTTTTTCATTCATTTATATATGTGTTTGAGTATTGTACATAACCGGGGTTAAGGCATAGTGACCTTTAACCCCCACATTAACCTAACTAGAGTCACTTGGTTCTAACCCGTCAGTTGGACTTAAAGCCCCTTCACACCAAACCTTAAGACCAAGGCCCCCACTCCAAAAAAAGCAACTCTTACCCCTTCTTTAACCCCTCCTAACTCATCCATTTGGGACCCACCAAACTGAACCCCATTTGAACCCAGATTTCACACATGGAAACACTGCATTAGGGGTATTTTTCCAGCCCATTGCACACCATTTCGGCATCCCTAGCACTCGTTCATTCACACCCCCGTGTGGGCCTTGTTTCGTACAAATTTGCTCATACCTTCATGCCATGACCTTCGATTAACGATCCGTTTGCACCGGCACAGTTCCCTACACACGTAGGACAATCTTAGGCACATTATTAACACGACGGTCCCTACACAAACTAACACCACTCTAACCCTCCCAACACAACTTCATCCACACCCGCACTTGTGGCAGAGACACCCTTGGCAAATCTCGCCCAATCTACATGTAGCTACGTTTCGACCAACACCTCCAACAATGCTCGCCACATCCGCATACACCTTCGCTGCTGCAACCATTGCCCCCGCCAGTTCTCTACCCCGAATCCACCCCTAAAATTCAATCACTCCCTTTAACTCCTCCATGTCCCAACATGGCTGGACGCCGTCGCGACAATGATGGGGATATCGACCTCGATGCAGAGGTTGACAATTTCTTTAATCGAAGAAATAATGACAATCAAGGTAGACGCCGCTTGGGAAAACTAGAACTTCCCAAGTATAATGGTAGGGGAGATCTAGCCCAATTCCTCTAGCATTTTGATGCCGCATGCCGAGCAGGTGATCAATCCCATGAAACCAGGTTGGCTTGGTTTCCCATGGCCTTAACTGATGAAGCGTCTGAATGGTACCTAGACCTTCTCATGGAAGAGCGCACCACATGGGACTTACTTCAAACAAAATTCAAATGACGCTTTCAAATGGAGAGGCTACAAGATGATCCCGCTCTCCAACTAAGCAAGATCTTGAACAAGGCTGACAAGAAGATGTATGCATGTACCTGGGTAAGATGAAAAGATTAATCGCCAAATGTGACCCACATCTAGATGCAAAGTACCTCACGGCATGGTTCATTGCAGGGCTACGAAAGAAAATCCAAAAGGATATGAAAAAGATAAGCAGCTATGAAACGTCTAGTGCTACTCATAGGGTAGCCATTGACATCGAGGATATCATGACTGACTCAAACACTAGCAGTGATGACGGCAAATCTAGTACATGTGATAAGCACTCGAAAAAGGGCAAATCGAAGGCCACTGCCGAAACATCAAATGAAGATCGCCTAGAGGCCATGACCATGAAGCTGAAAGAAGACATGATGCACGCCATGGAACAAAAACTTCACTTGTCTCAGCCACCAACTCAGACATATCCATGGCGAGAAAATGTTTGGTGTCCACATTGCATGGCCAATCATATAGCAAATGAGTGCCCAATCCTAAGAGCCAGGATCACTGCACAAGCAAATCCATCGCCAAGGTTGTGGTGCCATATCTACATCATCAGTAGCCATGATGAGAGCACTTGCATCTTCAACATGCGCAACAACCTGTCTCGACCTCAACAATACCAAGCGGCACCCATGCTAGTATACAGGCAGCTAGCACTTGCACAAGCGCCCCCAACTCCAAGGCTAAATCTTGTTCCTGTTCGGACACAAGTCCCACAACTACTCAGGAATCCGAATCCACAACCATATCCAAGAGCACCAAATCCGGCTCCTCAGGTAGTTCCAATACATCAATTACAAGCCAAGGAAGTAGACTCGCCATTTGAGTATGAGAGTAGAAGGTGCAGAGGGTCTAATACCAGTCTATGCAAATCAAGTACATCCCAACACATATCGTGCACCAATCAAGTGCTACAATTGTGGAGAAAATCACCGGATCATAGAGTGCCCTCATCGTGGTAGCCCAGCTACTTTCCAACCACTCTACAGAGATTGTTGTATGGATTGTCCCATGAAAAATAAGGTCCCAAAATAAACAAAAATTAAGCCTGACGTCCCCATCGGCATCATTGGGGTGGACCATCAAAGTCTAAAATCACAACTTGTAAATGTAATTACACGCCAACAGAAAGAGGCCACCAAGGACCCTAACATTCCAATCCAACCAAAGCAACTTCTAAAAAAGAAAGCACAAGTACCTCCACCTCTGCCAAGCAATGAGCAACCGAGCTCATCCACATCAACTCCCGAGCCTCAAATAAAAGAAGTTCCATACCCAAATGTAGAGGTGGAGAAGGCTCATTTTCAGGCACTTCAACAATGGGTACAAAACAAACAAGCTCAATTTGAGGCTGAGAAACAAGCTCAAGACCCATCCATGACTTGGCCCCACAAAGTATTGATACTATACTCGAGCCTCTATTCCAACAACAGAGTCCACAACATAATGTACCGCCACGTCAACTTGAAGGAGCTGCACTCTCTAGCATCCTGAGTTGCCCTGTGTCAATTCCCATCAGAATCCTCCTATGAAATTGTCCCAATCTCTGGGAGAGTTTCAAAGGATGGGTTGAGAACCCACAAATCCCCCTCCTCCTATGAACGACATTGAAGATATCCTTGTGCAGATGGGTGAGAGAGATGACATACGCAACATTACTATGCCTTTGATCCACAAGGCATATAATGAAGTCCAAGCCATAGTGGATGGTGGAGTAGGTGTAAATGTCCTATCAAAGGAGCTCTATGAAGGATGGGGTCTCCCACCAATGCAAAAGGCTAATTTCAACATACACCTAGCCGATGATTCACGAGCTAAACCCTTGGGAATAGTGAATGGCGTATCCACAAAGATCATAGGAGTCTGCTTTTCCCTTCAATTCACAATTTTGGATCTCCCCAAAAAATCCTATCAAATCTTACTAGGACTTACTTGGTTATAGGAAGCATCAACCCTCCATGACTAGGGAACTAATAGACTGACAATTCAGAATCGAGACACTGCAGTCAGGGTGAATGTGGGGACAGAAGCTATAAAACCAATTGTCCCTAGAGCGTTGGATGACACATGTTCAACAACAATCTCAAGCAAATCAGCTCCCTTGCAACAGCATGCCATAATAGGGGACTCATAAAGCAATGTCAATAACTGGATATAGACATTGGCAACCATCGACAACTGCCATTCATTAGACCCCATCTTCTCATAGATAGATGCTAAGGTGCTACAAGTAGATCCTCCACTCCCACATGAAAAACCAATCGACCTAGAGATGCCATTCTTTATGGCTAACCTCGAGTGGGATAATGAACCTGAAGAAGGTACCTATACCAATGATGACTCAGTTTTTCCTTGGGACCTTGAAACAGAGGTTGAGAATGCTGAAATTGAAGGTCAAATCTTTGATAATTACTTAGCCATTTTGCATGCCCTAATGGCAATCGAGCTCCCAAAAGTTGAACCTCCAAAGTTGAATAACAGTAGAAGATCCTGCAAGAAAGCTAGAGGAGGAAATCACAGAAAAGCCAAGGCCAAGCACTTCAATGAATTAGAATGAGTCCAAACAAGGATTGTCGAATTGTACCTTGCAAAGTCAGCTCCCTCAAAATCAGAACCACCACCTCTTGAATGTGGTCCCCTAAGGGACTGGAAGGAGTATGCGTAGCAAATGAACCCTTACTCGGAAACACCTTACTAGTGGAAAAGTTACCCCACAGTTCCCAATGTAAGAAGTTTCAAAAATATAAGCCACAGATACAGATGAAGCTCGATCAAGAGACTTCAGAAAAAGAAATTCAAGAAGTGCCTAACAACTTAGTAAGTGCAACTATGCCACCCATTACACATGACACATGTCAGGCTAGTTCAATACCATTAGAGGCTGATCTTTGAGAAGTGCTAGAATACTTCAAGAATTACACAAGTGGTAGTGCGCCAATAGCAATGCCAAGACCACTAAGAGAATCTGAAGTCCAAGAAATTGATAGCATTGGAGAAACTCTAATCTATGAGGGACCGGCAAAAGCATGCATAATAAACCTCACCCTTGAAGGGAAGGAAGAAAAACTGGTTTTCATTGGAAAACAGCTTCGACAAGAAGATGAAACCAAACTCAAAGCACTCCTAATGGAATACCGCGACTGCTTCACATGGTCATACAAAGAGATGAAAGGAATTTCACTAGAAGTGGTAGTACACACAATACCTATAAGGGAAGGTGCTCACCCTAAGGTATGTGGACCTTATAGCACAAATCCTAAATATGGCACCATGGTTTATGATGAGCTGGAAAAACTCTTAGATGTCGGATTCATCTACAAGATAGAGCACACTAATTGGGTTTCACCCATTGTCATTGTGCCTAAACACAACAAGAAGCTCATAATTTGTGTAAACTTAAAAAATGTGAATGCCACCACAATTAGGGATCACTATCCTCTACCCTTAACAGAAACAATGTTGGAAAAGGTGGTAGGTTCAAAATTATATAGTTTCTTGGATGGCTTCGGTGGCTATAACCAAGTGCAAATCTCTCCTACAGACCAATCAAAGATGGAATTTGCTATAGAATGGGGTATTTTTGCATATAGAGTCATGCCATTCGGCCTTTGTAATGCCTCGGTCACATTCCAGCGACTCATGTTCACAGCTTTCAAGTCATTTCTGAATAAGTTTCTACAGGTGTTCTTGGATGATTTATGCATCCATTTAAACAAACAAGACCGCTTCAAATGTCTTGAAGCAGTACTAATCAAATGCACCTAAATCCAACAAAATGCCAGTTCATGGTCACCCACGGAGTTGTTTTGGGACACATTGTCTCTCAACATGGGATTGCAACTGACATGGATAAAATCAAAATCATCATGGAATCACCTCCTACAAATTCCAAAGGTGTACAGGTCTTTATGGGACATGTCAGCTATTATAGAAGATTTATATTGCGGTATGCCATGATAACTAGACCACTTTACAAATTATTAGTGGAATTCTTATGGACCAAAGAGTGCGACCAAGCTGTTGAGCTTTTAAAGTGGTGCCTAATCATAGCACCCATCCTTATATCTCCCAATTGGGATCTTGCTTCCGGTCTTGCTCTTTTCTTTACAAATCCCTTCAAAGTTTTCATAAACCACTCAAGAAAAGCATCCACTGACTATGAACGGTACCTGCAATGGCCACCTCATCAACTATCTGCACAAGCAAGTGCACTTGAGTTATCATAATGCTCGAGGAAAAGTGCTTCTCAAGCAAGCAATGCTCAATATGGAGATCTCTTTTTGAGATATCCACCTATTTCACATGCCCATGTAAGATTCATAATCAGTCTATAGATTATTCAACTTAAATTGAAGAAAATGCAATCAATGTGAGTTGATAGTAAGCATACGTCACAATACCACTGATCTTGAATATAGCATTTCTAACATCCTCTTGTAAGAACCCTTTCACTGTAATTGGTAGGATGAACTATCCAAGCAACAAAGAAGTCATGTCAATAATATAACATAATCATAATTACACTAATGCATCACGATTATCGCTACACTAATCCTATAGCTTAGAATACCTATAAGACCTTGTGACAATCATGGGACTTGAGCCCACTAAGCTTATTGTCCAAGAGATGATTAATTTGTAATTGACCCCAATAAGGAAGCTCGTGAAAGACGGATAGCCTCTTCATACTAGGAGGAGGCTCCTCTCCATTCGCCCTCCAAGCTTGAATCCAGTCACTTGCCTTCAAATATGGTGGTGGTGGTACCTCCACGCATGAGACGGTCCAACGGAAGGTATTGAGCATGACCTTCATAAACCATTTTCCTCATACATTTGGAGTGTCATGCAAGTGCACTCAAAGCCTTCCCACAATCAAGACAAGCATGGTACCCACTTATTGCAAGTCCTGCATGTGTGCATGAATGTATTAGTATAAGACATGTGCTAAAAAGAGAGTCATAAAAGTATCATTATACATATAAAGACACAATCACATACTTGCGCACTCTCCATATCTTGGGTAGTCATGCCTGATCCACATCAAGATTCCCCTGACCAAAATGTCATTGGTATGTCTAGGAGCTCTAGAAATATCAAAGATCCGCACTCCTCTCCATAAGATCTGTAACTCCTCTATCAAAGGTGTCATGTACGCCATAGCAATTATAATTATCTTGATGATATAGATAAAAGTAGAATGCATAGAGAGCTAAAATTACCTTATTCGATGCTTAATCGTGGTCTCGTCTTCCACTATGATAACTGGAACTATAGAAATGACTCCATATCTTTTTTTTGCATTGAATAGATCTTCCCAACAGCATCAAATGTGTATTTGTGCTCACCACAAATAAATTCAATTGCTTAAATTCTTCCCAATTTTTTGGTGGTAGAAAAAGATGGACCTCCAAGCTTTACACTCAAGAAGTCGTGTAGACGTGGACCACCCCATAGCTTAATAACTTCATGTATGGTTTTTGTAGACTCACTAAACTTGTGTCCTTGCTTTGACCATAACATGTTTTGTGCCACCTCTTGAAAAAAATCCCACAAGGCTAATTTTCCACCAAACTTTCCTTCTCTATGAGCTTCAATTATGTTGTTACAAAAGTGTCAAACATCTTTCCTATTTATACATTCAAAACTTGATTCTTTCAAAGTTTTGACTCTGACTGACAGCATTACAAATTTTTATGTCGCCCACCACAACCTTCTTTTTTCTTCATTCAAAAATTTCCTACACTCAAAAGTGGCATTTTTAAGCTCTTCAATTGTCAGGTAGTCTACCTGCCTTCCTTTGCCTCTTTTCCTGGTTCCTCTCTTGTGAACAGCAAGATTCTCTCTATATAATCTCTAACAAAAATCGGAACAACCTAAAAGTTTCTTACAGTGTTCACATGAGAAACCTTTAAATGGATCTCCAATGCTTGATATACGAAGACAATTTATGTTCTTGAAGCATCCATCTATCTTGTATTCCATATTCCCATCATGTAAAGTGGTCTTTGTATATGGTTCATAAAACCATTCATGCCCCATCTTTTGATCCGTAAAAAATGACCTAATATTAAATTCACAACCATTGACATGAACATTATCTTGCCATAATCCCCAACACAACAAATTCAATTTTGATGATGAAGATAAGAATGATTCAATCAAGGAATCAGAAAGAGTTTCTTTCTCACCACATTTTGGTTGCAACACTTTAAACTCCTTTGTTTGTATAAGGAATCTTCCCAATGATGTTTGTCATGGGTCTTTGTCGAAATGCTTCCTAGGTCAGCCAACAACCCTTGATAATACTAGACATGGCTCCATTGATTTCTTGCTGGAAGAAGTGATGTGAGCTTTTCCTTTGATATGTTCTGATAAAATTTTGTGTAGATCTGAACCTTGAGGGCACAAAAACAACCATTTTCCATCATATCCACAGGCCACTCTTACAGGATTTTTATCCTTGTAGTCATTCAAAATTGCTTCAACTATCTCAAAGTTCGCTCCTACAACATACTCGATAATGAAAAATTTCATAAGAATATTTTTTTCACCCTATTTATGAAAATTCTAACAAAAGCAAGACTGTTGTCATCTCTAAATGCTTCTAGTGGAGATTACCTTCATGAGAATTATTGAAAGTGTGCATTTCCTCAATAGTATCAAGAATTATTGTTGCATCATCAACATTGTCTTGAGCCTCCTTCATGCTATCTTTTCGAAGAGATGCTTCTTCAGTGATAAATCCTCGATTGGCAACATATCTTTTTTTATGTTTCCGGCTTTCTAGAATATGGGTTCTTAGAAAATTAGACAAGTAAGTGTAAGCTGATTGCTTGCCTTCGATGGACCCTGATCCATATGGTGTTGAGATATCGAGCTCCACTCGTGATATGCCAGAGTGACCATTGTGCATTTATGTCACCGACTTGTTAGCTGTAGATGCGGTTGGTACACTACCCATGAATAATAGCTAGATGACAGCTATCTTTATGTACTCTAGCTAGTGGCTCAATTAGTATTCCACCTTAGTTAGCTGAGTTTGGTTTGAGACCCACATATAGGGTTCACCTATTCTTTCGTACTAAGAGAGTTCTTTTGGCTTTCACAACTAAGAAGAGGAAAACTGTTTTTCAGCCTCCACCTTTGTGTGTATTCCCCCATTGTGTATGTGAGAAAGCTGCAAGTGAGACTCCTTACTTCTCTCCCACTCTCTTCACATGGTATTAGAGCTCAGTTCATGGTAAGGAGCTCAAGAAAGCAAACCAAGTTCACGGTGTCTTGGTAAGAGGATCAGAGTTGCATTCCTTTTTCGAGTTTAGGAGCAAATCTCTACAGGTAGCATAGCCGGAAAGTTCAAGAGTGCACGGTCTCAAATTGGGACGCCCTTCGCGGTGCGATGAGAGGGCACTATATGCTATGGGGCACATTTTGGTGGTGGAAGTTTTTTGCAAGCACTCAGGAATGCCCTGTTTTTGCTGTGCAACCACTGTTCAGTAGGTCAGTGAAAAGTTATCACAAAAATTACATCGTATGCTTGTGCACAGACATTTTGGGAGTGACAGAATCATTCTTATTGCCTGTTGATGCATAATCGTCACTAGGAAGTGACTGTATGGTCAAATACCACTCATCAGTTTTGCAGATTTGCCCTTGTGAGGCAAAAGTTGTGTTTTTTGTAGTGACAGAATATTTTGCAGTGTTCTGTAATGGCGTCTGATGCTCTTTCACAGATAGTCACTGAAAAGCTTGACAAGAACAACTTCCAAGCATGGAAGTTTAGAATGACAAATTTCCTTAAGGGAAAAGGCTATTGGGAGTTCATTACTAGAGCTGAACAAGAACTAGTTATTCCTAATGTTCCCAATCAACAGGAGTTGCAGGCATTTAAAGGATGGCATGAGAGAGCCATAAAAGTTATGTACTGGCTGTCTATCAGTATTTTAGATTCTATGATTGTGCATATTCAAGATGCAAGCATGCCGAAGGAGGCATGGGATACTTTGACAAAAATGTATAGCACAAATATGCAAGCCAAGAAAATGCAGCTCAAGCAAGAGTTGCATAATGTGCAGAGAGAAAATATGAGCATCAATGACTACCACATGAAGGTGAAGAAGATTGAAGATGCACTTGCTTCCATTGGGTCGCCAGTGGAAGATGATGATTTAGTTTCTGTGACCTTGAATGGTCTAGGAAAGGATTATGCACAGTTTTGGACATCCACTGCCATCCGTGAGAATTTTCCTGATTTTGGAGAGTTGATTGCTCTTCTAATTTCTGAAGAGCAGAGAAATGGTGGTGCATCTTCTTCAGGAGGAACTTCAAAAGAAACTGTCTTCTACTCAAATGCTGGAAGAGGTAGAGGAAGAGGTAGAGCAGGCCGATTTGGAGGGCATGGCAGAAATCAAAATATGCAGCAAATTCAAGAAAACCAGTCCTATGGAGGAGGACATGGTAACTTTAGAGGCAGGGGGAGAGAAAGAGGTCATGGTGGATGGCAGAGAGGCCAAAATGCAAACAGCAATATTGAATGCTACTACTGTGGTAAAATGGATCATATGGTTAAAGACTACTATAAAAAGTAGAATGACATCATGACTGGAAAATTGCAGCAAGGCAATTATGTATCCTCTAGTAGGCAGGGTGATGACAGAAATGAGCATCTATTTATGGTGCAGCACATGACCAATTCTGTGACAAGTGCAGAAGAAAGCAATGATGTGTGGTATGTTGGCTCAAGTGCATCGAACCACATGACAAGTCATGCAGAATGGATGCAGGATGCAAGGAAAATGGAAAGAGTAGGATTTGTGGAGACTGGTGATGATACTGCACATCCTATTGTGCAGATTGGTAAAATTCCTTTGTCTATTCAGGATGGGAAAAAGATATACTTGTCTGATGTATTTTATGTCCCGAATATCACCAAGAACATGGTTTTTGGTGGTCAAATGGTTGAGTAGGGCTTGTAGGTCAGATTTAATCCTCATGGATGCTTTGTTGAGGATATGAAAAATAAAGGTCGCTTGATAGCAAAAGGGAAGAAGGGCAGGATGTTTACCTTGGATGTGGACATGCCTAAATTGAGTGCAGCAATGTTTGCACATGGGACTGGTGTAGTTGCATAGATATTGATATCTGGCATAAATGCATTGGTCATGTTAATGTACAGTGACTTAAATTAATGCAAGCCCAAAATATTGTTGCAAGATTGCCTAAGTTCAAGGTTGCAAAAATGCATAAGGTATATGAAGCAAGTCAAATTGAAAAATAGGCAAGGAAACGATTTCCTAGACATGTTCAAGAGAGTAAGAGGCCAATGGAATTAATCCACTTTGATGTGTGGACTAATAAAGCTGCATCTATTGGAGGCTGTCATTATTTTATCACTTTTATTGATGACTACAGCAGAAAAGTTTGAGTGTATTTTATGAAAAATAAAAGTGAAGTGTTTGGGCATTTCAAAGCTTTTAAAGCTATGGTTGAGAAAGAAACAGGCCTACAAATAAAATGCCTAAGGTCAGATGGAGGGGGAGAGTACCTCTCAAATGAGTTTGCAAGGTTTCTGCAAGAGCATGGCATAAAGCAGCAATATTCATGTAGTCATACCCCACAGTAAAATGGACTTACAAGCATATTGGAGAGGTATCTCGTGCCATGCTCAATGAAAAAGACCCACCAGATTATTATTGGGCTGAAGCACTTGCTATAGCAGTCTACATAATGAACAGGACTCCCACTGTAGCAATACATGGCATGATGCCAAAGGAGAGGTATACTGGTAGGAAACCAGATATTTCTCATTTCAAAGTTTTTGGTTGCATTGCCTATGTTCATGTGCCAGATGAGTTGAGATCCAAGTTGGATCCAAAAGCTGTGAAGTGCATCTTTATTGGTTATTCTCTATAGCAGAAAGGGTATAGATGCTATAAACCTTCTACTCGTAAGTTTACAGTGAGCAGAGATGTTGTTTTTTATGAGATGAGCAGCTGGTATAAACCAACAAATGTGATTGATGATGTAGATGCACAAAATGGCAATGATGCATAG
The DNA here is from genome assembly GCF_047967505.1 of Dipteris shenzhenensis. NCBI lineage: Eukaryota > Viridiplantae > Streptophyta > Polypodiopsida > Gleicheniales > Dipteridaceae > Dipteris > Dipteris shenzhenensis. Next base: position 17,354,304 of record NC_141627.1, on the reverse strand, counting down.
AATTTGCAGTAGGAATCACAAAATAATAGTGGACCTATAGTGTCCTCTAGCAGAGGTTCACATACTTCACCATGGATAGGCAGATTGAGATCAGGAGGATCTCCTCAAAGCAATGTAGATAGTGGTATGCAAGTATCATGAAAAGGAAAAGAGAAAGTAGATCAGCCCATATTTGATGTGAATGCAGGTCACTCTTATGTGGATGGTGAATCCAGTGGCTAAGAACAAAGCCTTGATGATGAGTTGGGTATTCCTTCTGTTGTTACACCTGGAGTAAGGAAGACAAGGGATGTTTTGAGAGCACTTGGTAGTGAGCCTATTTTGCCAAGGTCTACCAGAGCTAGGTATCCTGTGGATAGGCTGAAATATGATGGACTTACAGCCATTCACTATGCCTATATGGTCAAAGTGATACATGAACCAGAACCCACTTCTTTTGAGCAAGCCACGGGAAAAGAAAAATGGGAGAAAGACATGGATGAAGAAATGGATGCCTTGGAAGCAAATGCTACATGGGAATTGGTGCCTTTGCCTAAAGATAAGAATGCAATTGGCTGCAAGTGGGTTTATAAGGTGAAGCACAATGCCGATGGTTTTGTGAATAGATATAAGGCAAGATTAGTTGTCAAGGGGTATGCACAGACATATGGCATTGATTATGAAGAAACATTCAGTCTGGTTGCAAGGATGGCAACTGTAAGAGCAATCATTGCTATGACTGCATCAAAGGGATGGTCTTTACATCAAATGGATGTAAAGAATGCCTTCTTGCATGGTGATATGCAAGAAGAGGTCTATATGGAGCAGCCACCAGGTTATGTGCATGCTGTTCATCCTAAGTTTGTTTGCAGGTTGAAGAAAGCCTTGTATGGCTTGAAGCAAGCACCCAGAGCATGGTCTGACAAGATAGGACAGTATCTTGTCACTATTGGCTTTCAGATTTCCAAGGCAAATTTCTCAATTTATGTGAGAAAAACAGAGAAAGGTATTATGCTGCTTGTCATTTATCCTACGATTTGACCATCACAGGTAGTAGTGATGAAGATATCCTTCATGTGAAAATGCTATTGAAGTAGAAGTTTGAGATGAAGGATTTGGGAGAGCTACGTTACTTCTTGGGCATTGAGGTGATTAGATCCACAAGTGGGATATGGCTCTTACAGAGGTAGTATGGATTGGACGTGCTATCCAAATATGGGATGACAGGTTGTAAGCCTATTTTAGTTCCTTTGGAGTAGAATGTGAAGTTGAGCGCAGATGCAGGCAAGCTTCTGGAAGACCCTACTATGTAGAGACACATAGTAGGAAGTTTGATTTATATGACTTACCAGGCCAGATTTGAGCTATGTTGTTGGGTTGGTAAGTCAGTTTATGCAGGCTTCTTCTCGTGTTGTATTTAGTATGCAACCTTCATCATCATTGTCATCTCTGATAATAAAATGAAAAGGAACATCAATGATTCCATCTTGCATAATCTCCTTATGTATCATGCTATAGATAGAGTCACCAAGTACTCTAACATATCCCAAAAGCTTCTTCTCAAATGATCCATAGTCAAACACCTTTATGTGAGTCTTTGAAGCTATGATATGATCAATAGTAGAACTAATCAAAATAAGATAAAAATATAAATAAACTCATAACTTTTAAATTCTAAATGGTATGCAATAATCTAAATCACTAATGAAAAAAGAGATGGATATTGGGTGTCCACTATGTCAAAACCATGGCCAAACAAATTAATGAGCTAATTGCATTTATTAAAGATCAATATTCTAGTTCAAGAGGAGAGAAAAATAAAGTATTTCTCAAATGCTATATCAAAACAAATAACGATTAACCTTTTAATTCTTGCTTGTATCAACACAAATATTACATAAACATTATTAACGAGTCATTTGAAAGAACAAATTAAAAAAAGTTGACATGTTTTTTATATACATAAATAGATCATGTACTAGAAAGAAAACCATCAATCTTTGGAATATTATTTAGAAATTGTAGTGCTACAAAAGGTTACAATGCATCATGTCTTAATGCACTTTCACATGTGACTTTGAATATAGCTTCAAACGTATGAGTAACATCTATTGTAGTAGGTCCAGCTTTAGGAATAGAATATCTCATTTCCTCTATCCTCTTCCACCAACACTTTAAGTGATCCAACCTAGTTGCACCTTGGATGTGAACAAAGTACTTGTAAGCTAGCTGATACAACTTTTCTAATGAAAAGGCTGCAGCATAAATATTAGTTTCCTTGGAAAACTTTGCATATGGAAAAGTATACAACTCAAGAGCCAGCCACTTTCTTCACATGCATCACTCTTTGAATTGAGGGTCACATCGATCCTTGCCATCATTAACATATTTATCACTCTTGCTTAATCCCCAATCGATAACTCCCATGAAGACCTTATCAGACTCGCTATCAAAGTGAAGCATAATGTTCAAAGGATGCAAGTCATTATGGAAAAGATCTTTTCCATGCAGGTATTTTAACGTCTCCATCAAAGTACCAGCTAGATTTATGGCATGAGCACGAACATGAGATAAATGGTCTAGCTCCTCTCCCACATAGACTGAGTTCATAGCATTTAACCTTGACCATTTGTCCAATGTCTCCCCATTCCAATACTGGTATACCAATCTTGGAGGATTTATCACACGAGCAATCATGCGAACAAGTCCTCTATGAGGTAATTGGGCTTGCATTGTTTCAATATTTGCCCATTAACTCTCGCATGGACCTTCTCTCTTCCCTTTCACCTTTCACCACTCTTCCATATGAGGCTTTACCCAGCACATAATCTTTCTCTTGTACATGAATCTATTGCTTCTCAAGAAAAAACAAAGATGGCATCTTCAATCCTGTGGGATTGACACATTCTTTTGAAGAACTGGCATTGAATGCTTCCCTCTTTGAACTCATAACTGCCTTCCACTTTAAGGAAAACCCATCAATCAACTCTTCTTTATTATTTGTATCTCTGGGATTGAATGTACTTGTCCATTTTTCATAAACACTTTTAACTCTCCCTAGTTCTAAGTGAATACTCACACAAAAATTATCTTGAAATTCATATTGCATATTCCATTATGGATCTTCATTCTTCATCATGGTAATGACATCAGAGGAAAGATCCACACAAAGCTTATCCATCCCTCTTTCCCCTAAGTCAAAATACTTTTCCAAATCTTCCTGTTTGTTTTTTATGACTCTTCACCTTGTCCATGTTACCTTATGCACATAAAACAAAATTAGTTGCTTTTGTAAGATTCTCCTCTCTCTCTCTCTCTCTCTCTCTCTCTCTCTCTCTCTCTCTCTCTCTCTCTCTCTCTCTCTCTCTCTCTCTCTCTCTCTCTCTATCCCTCCCTCCAATCATTGAATTCATTTTGTAAGCATTCTGCTAGGGGAATTGCAGACCATGTCAAGAGACCGGAGTGCTCCCGAGGCTAGATTGCTTACATACTATACATTGCATGACTTGATTCTGTAAGCATTCTGCCAGGGGAATTACAGATCATGTCAAGAGACCAAAGTGCTCTCAAGGCTAGATTGCTTACATACTATACATTGCACGACTTGATTCTATAAGAATTCTACCAAGGGAATTGCTCTTGGCACAACAACACCGCAATGCTATAGTCTCCTTGTTGGCTTCGCTCAACCAAGCTCTTTGATACCAGTTGATGGAGAGGAGGTCTTATCAGAGAGCAACAAAGAAAAGGAGAACATCGAAATTGTGGGTGCTAACTCACCCAGACCAAGGTAAGCTCTTATTATGTATGTATGGTACAAAGGGGTGTATACTAGGCCATTGGCCTTTACCCCAACAAAACTTGCAAAAGTTACATTCTAGTCTGTGGCATTCTGATAAACACACCATTTTGCAAATGCATGGTCTTGTTCATTGCAAACTTCTAAAAATTCAAAGAGAGATTGACAAAGCATAGAGCTCGCTCTTGTACCTTGCTCTCTGAGTTACTAGTTTTCCATCGCCATCGAAAACTCATAGAAGACAACGCAATCTAGACGTTGAAGGAATGCATACAAGAAAGTAGGGAAGAGTACTTTGGGAGGGGAGAGTAGTTTTGTAAATGCATATGAGGAAGACATCGAGAGAGAGAGAGAGAGAGAGAGAGAGAGAGAGAGAGAGAGGGGGGGGGGGGGGAAGAGTCCTTTGGGAGGGTGATCTCTTTTGAATAAGACATTGACAGATAGTAGAATTGTGTCAGTAGCTTGACCAATTTTTTTATTTGTTATTGATAGTTATTCATGAATAAAATATTATTTCCTGCTTTGACATTCTAGAAAATTTTCACATTTTTTAAAATTTCCTCACATTATGTTGGTTCTATGGCCATTGGTTGAGAGCTATTTTTCATTTTGGCCAAAAGGCCCCAAAATGAGCTCCCTTTTTTCCTAATGGGAGATGGTGTAGCATGGAGAGTGGGCCATTCTTTGCCAAGGTTTCTACTCCAGGAATGTCTGTTGCTGTTCATGCTAGAGGCTAGTGGGCTATGGCGAAAGAGCCGAGCTAGTCGATAAAGTGCCTTTTGGTATTGTTTTGTCTCGCTTGGAGAGTGAGTAGCTTGGAGCTATTGTTTGAGCTATAGAAGCCACTAGTGGTCATCTCATAGGTTAAAGCCCCTTGGTAGATGTTGTAGCCGCCATGAGTGTTGTTGGGTGTGGCGCCAATTCTATGTTGTATGTATTATTTGCCTCAGTCTATTGTTGTTGTCTTGTTGTTGCTAGAGAAGTTGGTAGTCGATGGTGCTTGGTCATGGGACATCGTTGGATGCACTTTGTCTGTACTAGTTGCTTAGTTGGAGACATGGATGGAGTTTCTTAAGTAATATTTGTTATGAGCTCGATGAAGCAATCAATTGTTCCAAGGTGTGTTAAAGTTGTAGCTACACGTATGAGAGGCATACCTCATTAAAGGAAGAACAGGTGATGAATGTATTGACTAATTGTTCTTGACATTTATTTTCTTGGAGAAAGTATGTGATATTTACATGCACCCTAGACCTATCACAATTTCTCACTACATTACTTTTTCTCATGTACAACATGCTTACATGGAGAAGACCACAAAATTGGAACAAATGAGATTGCAAGTTGCATTTATTGAATAGATGATTCATCAAAGGGTAAGAACTTGGGAGCTTCACCTCTAAACATTTTAGTGTGCCACATGCATTCAAAAGGAGGGGTATTATGATACCAGTTTGGAAAAATTTTAACAGGATTACAATAATAGGAGGGATTTTTTAATTCAAATTTAGAAAAAAATCCATTAGTTCATAAGTAAAGATAGGTGGTTTTATTGGGGGGGGAATTTTAGCTGAGGGGTTTTTAAAATGCCCCTTAGATGCACATGATACCTAGGATTTCTTAGTAGTGCACCCCCGAGGGGAAGCATTTCATGCCACCAAAGTTGCACAAATAGATGTGCGTACTCATCACCACCAAATATTAAACTGCTTGTCATCATTGCTGAATATTGCACTGCTTGTAATATGCCCTTACTGGAAGATGGTGACGTGCTAAATCTTTTGATTTTTCCCTACAAACACCCATACCACTCGTTCTGCTTCTCACATGTGTGTCTTTCTCAAGACAATTTCCTAGATAGTAAGTATAGCCACGAGATTCCTCATTCTACAAAAGAGATGGTGTCTAGAAGACAAGGGAGATCTGTCCTAAAGATTCCCAAGAGAGGTAAGAGATTTACAGAGAGATGGTTTTGATCAATGTTTTCACAAAATTTGGTTTGACATTAATGCTATCACAATCAAATATTGAATATTGGATATTGTGTAGTGGTATAAAGTGGTACCCATGGATCCCTTTTAAACTTGGGAGAGTTACATTTCAATATGGTGGATATTGTGTAGTTAAATAAAGTGGTATCCATCCCTATTAAAATTGGAGATCTACCTTAATTAATACCTAATTATAGGAAACCTATTATAATTCATGTATTGTACTACTAACATCACTCTTATGCTCTTAATATCAGTATTAGATCAGTTTAAATATTTTCTATTTGTATGAAGTGGTATTTGTGGCAATTAACTACTATTAAACTTAGGAGAAACAAGATGTTGGAAAGTAGTACTTATTGTTTGTTGGTATCAAGTGGTCTATCTGATGGAAACTACTATTACACTTAGTGTAATACCAGTATTTCACTACTAGAAATACTATTATATTATTAATACCACTATTAAATCAAATACAAGATGTTGGAAAGAAGTGATTATTTTCTATTGGAATAAAGAATTATCTATTGATATGAAACCACTTTTATATTATTAAAACCACTACCAATTTAGATGTTGGAAGGTAGTGCTTTTTGTTTGTCGGTGTCAACTGGTATATGTGATCATTATGCTTAATGTCATACTGATATTTTGCTCCTAGCACTAATATTTTATTATTACTACCACTATTAAATCAAATACAAGATGGAAAAAACTAGTGCTTATTTTCTACTTGTGTTCGCAGGGGGGGGGGGTTGGGGGAGGGGGCACTATGTAAAAATCCCATACAACACATGCAATCAAGGGGTATTAAGAAAACCCCCTACCTATGTATATACACACCTTCTATTAATTTTGAGATGATTAAAGTATTCCTTATGTATGAACATTTTCACTTTTTGAATTAAAATGACCCTCATGTATGTATATTTTCTCTAACTCCATAAACATATAAAACCCCTTCCATTGATCGCATGTGCTATCTTACATATTTCCTAGTGACCCCCCAAGATACTTTGGAAATGTCACTCTAGGTATATTTGTAACTGACACTCTAGATACTTTTCCTAATGAAACCCTTGAATCTTCTATAATTGATTTTCTTGATACTTTTGTGTGTGAACTTTAGGCTCGTAAAGCATAGCACTTAAGATTTGCTACTAAGACATTAGACTAGTACTATTTCATTGTCTCATCCGTCTCACCTTCCTTCATTTCCATGTCAATTCTATCATACAATACTTCTATTCCAAAAAATAAATTAATGTATATGCTCACAAAATATTACACTCACATATTATTGTCACTAAAAAACTTATTGACTTTCCTATACCAATGTTTTACAGAGAGTGTTTTTCCCCATACCGACCTTTAAAGAAAGTGTTTTCCAATGACAATTTTTTTTCCTTTTCATACATGTTTGATCCTTGGAAAGAATAAAAATACAATAGAATGTACATCAAGTTTGAAGCTCATATATTCATGTCCAAGTTTGAGATGTTAAAAATCAATCCAGAGCATTTACATCAATGGCTTAAGTCCTGCATGCCAAACAAGTCTATATCCAACTCTATACCGAGTTGATCTCTTATACGATCATCATACTCTAGCATCGTACATTCACCTAAGACTTGATCTTCTTCGATAAATTCGGGTGATTCTTGATCTTCATCATCTTCCTCAATATTGTGATCTCCATCTTTCACTCGTATGATGTCATTATGTGCATCTTCCTCTTGGCTCATATTGTGATCTTCATCTTCTTTGCTAGATCCATATGGATCAATTGAATCCGACATTGGTAGTGGCATCTCCATATCTACATCTCTATCTTCAAAAATCTATTTACATCGTGGTGCAGCAACTTGGATCATGTACCACCATCTTGGATTAGAACGATTTGGATGAAAAACCACCTATATTGAAGATGGGTGTCAAATGCCATCAATTATATGAATTTATGCTTAAGTACATGTACCAAATGATCTTAAAAAATGAAAGCATTTGATTAATTAAATCATTATAGTATGCACCTGCTCACAATGCTCGAGAAGAACAAAAGTATCACTTTCAACGGTCCAAATCAAGAATGAAAATACTAAATCATCTGAAATAAACTTCATAGATTTCGCATATGGTCCCACAATAATCCAACTGCAGGGAGAGAAGATTGGTATCCGAAGCACTTGCTCAGCTATCTGGTGTGAAGTTAGCCATGACTCCATCATATGTGACTCTCTTTGAATCGATGCGTTCCACACAAAAATGTTGTCCATATGACCATAATGCACTTTACTTTTTGTACTGCAAAAGAGCATCATTAAAATAATGAGGATGCATCTATTTTATAGCGTATATTGCCACAAATAACTTAATTATGTTAAGAGGTAAGAAACTTAAAGGCATCATACATCCAGATGATGATAACTCTCGCTCGCACTCATTTATTGTCTCTCCATTCCATTTGGCTTTACATAGAGCCAATTGTAGCCAATCAAGTGACATGTGAGTGGGGAGAAGGGGGAGATCCTGTGGATATGGTTGCGCTCGCCTATGCATGACTCTGAATCTCATCCTTGCATTTATTAATTCTGCTTTGGCCACTTCATATCTCTCAATCCACTTCTACATCTCCTTGCTATTGAGGATACAAAACTTATTGAATTTCTCCATTTGCTCTTCGCTCGACTTTCTTTCAATCCATTTTCCTTGGGGAACCTCGCCAATGATGCGATCATCATCCTTGTTATGCCAAGGCTGTGGCATATTGGGATCCATGGATGCAAGAAACTCCATTGCCCAACACTACATTGTTAATCACATGTCTCGAGTCAAGTCAGGAGAAGAAGCCACTGGAGTAGAAGATGACTTACCAGATGCCACACTATTTCAAATAGATGCTGTTCCAGAGTGGTGTGGAGATATCATTGGGTACTTGATGGCAGGAGGACCAACACCTGAAATGAAAGTAGTAGATGCCAAAAAATTGATTCTAAAGGTTGCACCCTATCAACTCATTACAAGACAACTGTATAAGTGTTGGTGAACTGAAAGGAAAACATGGAGTGAATACAAACTGAGAATTCTTGCTTATGGAATGAAGAAAGGTGAGGTCCTTAAGTAGGCATCTCTTACATGATCATTGACATCACTGATGACCTCTGAGCTCCACAATCATCTCCTCAATCTACTCCTAGATTCTCTCAATCATCCTATGTGGCTTCTACCACCACCTAACAGTGCTTATGGGCACCTAACTGTGCCTCTAGCACACACACATAGAAACCAAGGTGTGCATAGGGCATACACCTTGCGATATCCCATCATACCCCCCCTCAAGGGAATGCCTCAGGCTATGTCAAGGATACATCTAGTCTCATAGTTTCTCGTGCCATCTCATGGTGGTCAAGGATAAATCTATGGCTAGGTTCTCATGCTAGCAAGGGGTTCCCAAGGGTGTGAAGTAAACAAAAGGGATACAAGAGACCTTCCAATGGTTATCTCCCCTGCATGTACATGCACACAATGTCTGCAAGAGGTACCATGGAGCAAAACACATACACATGGCCTACATCATATGGTGACTAGAGGTGTTTACAAAACACACAATAGTTTATTTCATTCATTTTGGAGGACTATCCAGGCTGAGTACCTTGACTCAACATAAAAAAGAGAGATCTGGAGCATATATGGAGATGATTCAAAAAGGATAATCTTCATAGGATGCCTCATCTTGTGGAGGCACATCAACTGAAAGTAGATTGGCAGTCTCTGGTTTTGTAGTTGCTTCCTTTTTGGCTCTACAAAACTTTTCATGGTGATTATTTTTGCCACAGTGTTTGCATGGATTGATCTTGAAGCAGTCTTTTGAGAGGTTATTAGTCTTCCCACAGTGTTTGCAAGGCGAAAACTTGCCCTTCTGGATTTTTATGGCATGGGCTGTCATTGCCTCTCCGGAGTTCCATGTGCCTTTCTTCTTCTTGAAGAGCAGAAATAAGACCTTCAAGATTAGGATTAGGAAGATTTTTCAAAGTGGTAACAACATGATCATAATCTTCAGGCATACTCTTGAGCAACACTGCCATTGCATCATCTGTAGTGATTGGAGAGTTGATAGAAGCAAGTTGAGTCATGAGACTCCACATAAGATTGACATGGATAGCCAGAGGAGTGCCACTAACCATCTTCAATTCAAAGAAAGCAATCTTAAGTGACAATTTTGAGATGTGAGAGCTAGCACCAAAAATAATGTCAACAAGCTTCTGAAGGAGACTCCAAGTCAGAGATGTGATGAATATAGTCATCTCCTAAGGCAAGAGCAATGATGCCATAGGCTTTCTCCTCTCTAGTAGGATCTCTTGCCAGGCATGTTGGAGCTGAGGATTCTCCAGCATTGGGGGCTACTGAAGAAGAAGTTGAAGCCAGTTTGACAAGCCCCAAGAGGTTTTCCCTCATCAATGCAAACTTAACCTTCATCTACCATATGTGTGAAAGCCCTTACCATTGAACTTATCCATATTCAAGATGGTAGCCATGAGAGGGTCTAAGCCAGAATGGGCAGTGTCTACTCTCTTACAAGGCTAGAAAGAATTAAAGAGCTTCAAAATAAAAGCATTTAGAGTAGCAAAGCCTTGCAACCAAAATCCATACTACAAATCAATGATGCTTTCACTTGCATGCTTCATAGAGGTGACTAAATGAAAGTATTCCAAGCAAATCTAGGTATAGCAATTTAAAAGGAAGTTGTAGCCACAGTTGTACTAATGCTTTTCAATACTTTAAAGCCTCAAAAATGCTAAAGTAGCATGAAACTCATAACCTTGTCAAAACTGTCCAAAACAGAGGCCTGAACTTGGAGGTTGTATCTCACTCTTCAAAGCAAAGAAAACAGGGCTTTCTAAAGCAAAAGAAAGCTCATATACTAGAGAAGATCCAGCATAGAGGTTGGGTGAAATGGCATGCTGTTTTGCCTAAGGGAGTTGCTACAGGCTAAACCTATGTTTTGATGTTTTCTCCTTTGTTACTAAACCAAATGGGCTGCAAACTGACTCAAAATGTTCGTCTTGAAGTCACCCATCTACTCCTAAGAGGGCTCAAGCAATGGTGCACCAAGCACAGAGTAATCTGCAACAGAAAAATGACAAAAAAACGCGCTATTTGGGGAATGGCGACTAGCAGAGATGTCTTTTTTTTAATTGCTTGCAAGTGGAAGTTCACCCAAATGAGGGGTATCTCCAGCAGGAAGGGTTTGGAGAATCTCTCTCTCTCTCTCCCCTCCTCTCCATTTCCTCTCTCGCATCGCCTACACTCTCACTTCATCTCTCTCTCATCTCTCTCTCTCCCACTCTCTCCTCTCTTTCTCTCCTCTCTCCCTCTCTCTCGTGTAGTGCGCCTCTCTCCCTCTCTCTCTCACTCACTCTCTCTCTGTCTCTCTCTCTCTCTCTTTTCTCTCTCTCTCTCTCTCTCTCTCTCTCTCTCTCTCTCTCTCTCTCTCGCATGCGCGCTCCTGTGACAGCGTGCCTCTTTCTCTCTGTCTCTCTCTCTCTCTCTCTCTCTCTCATGCCCCTCTCTTTCTCTCCTCTCTCTACTCTCTCTCTCTCTCTCCCACTCTCTCTCTCTCTCTCTCTCTCTCTCTCCCTCTCTCTCTTGCGTGCCCCTCTCTCTCTCTCTCTCTCTCTCTCTCTCTCTCTCTCTCTCCTCTCTTTCTCTCTCTCTCTCTCCCATGGTGCCGCAGCAGCGCACCTCTCTCTCTCTCTCTCTATCTCTCTCTCTCTCCCAATCTCTTCTCTCTCTCTCTCTCTCTCTCTCTCTCTCTCTCTCTCTCTCTCTTTCTCTCTCTCTCTCTCATGCTTCTCTCTCTCTCTCTCTCTCTCTCTCTCTCACGTGCGCGCTGCCTTGGTAGCGTGCCTCCCTTTCTCTTTTATCTCTATGTCTCTCTCTGTCTCTGTCTCTCTCTCTCTCACTTGCTCTCGCTCTCGCTCTCTCCCACTCTCCTCTCTTTCTCTCTCTCGCGTTGCCGTGGCAATGTGCCTCTCTCTCTCTCTCTCTCTCGCTTCTCTCTCTCTTTTCTCTCCTCTCTCTCTTTGTCTCTCTCTCTCTCTCTCTCTCACCTCTCTTTCTCTCCTCTCTCTCTCTCTCTTTTCTCTCCTCTCTCTCTCTCTCTCTTTCTCTCCCACTCTCTCCTCTCTCTCTCTCTCTCGCCTCTGTTTCTCTCCTCTCTCTCTCTCTCTCTCTCATGCGCTGCAGCGGTAGTGTGCCTCTCTGTCTTGCCCACTCTCTCTCTCTCTCTCGCTACCGTGGTGGCGCGCCTCTCTTTCTCTCCTCTCTCTCGCTCTCTCTCTCTCTCTCTCTCCCACTCTCTCTCTCTCTCTCTCTCTCTCTCTCTCTCTCTCTCTCACTCTCTCCCTCCCACTTCTCTCTCTCTCTCTCTCTCTCTCTCTCTCTCTCTCTCTCTCTCTCTCTCTCTCTCTCTCTCTCTCTCTCCCCCTCCCACTCTCTCTCTCTCTCTCTCTACTTTAGCAAGATTTGGGAGAAAAGGGAAGAAATGGTGAAGATGAAGAAGAAGAAGATGGAGAAGAAGAAGATGATGTGGCACAAATGGGCTCAAGGAGGATCAAAGGGCTCTGATACCATGGTGAATTGAAAGGAAAACATGGAGTGAACACAAACTGAGAGTTCTTGCTTATGGAATGAAGAAAGGTGAGGTCCTTAAGTAGGCACCTCTTGCATGATCACTGACATCACTGATGACCTCTGAGCTCCACAATCATCTCCTCAATCTGCTCCTACATTCTCTCAATCATCCTATGTGGCTTCTACCACCACCTTACAGTGCTTATGGGCACCTAACTGTGCCTCTAGCACACACACATAGAAACCAAGGTGTGCCTAGGGCATACACCTTGAGATATCCCATCAATAAGATGGGCAAGGACCAGATAATAATAAGATGTGTAATGCCTCATGAGATCATGCCAATCCTGAGTGAAGTCCATGAAGGCATTGTAGGAGGACACTTCCAAGGGGAAGCCACAGCAAGAAAAGTTCTCCTCACAGGCTACTCGTGGCCAACACTGTGGGCAGATGCCTATGAATATATAAAAGGCTATGATGTATGCCAACGGACTACTAAACCACAACACAAAGACTTCAATCCCCTAACAACAATCGTTGCACAAAAACGATTTGAAAAATGGGGGATTGACTATGTGGGTCCCATACATTCAGTAGCAAAAGGGACACAGGCACGCTACATCATTGCGGCCACTGATTACTTTACAAAATGGGCTGAAGCTAAAGCAGTCAAAAAGGCAGATGCTAGAAGCACAGCAAGATTCTTATATAAAAATGTGATCACCCGATTCGTATGCCCCATTGAAATTGTGTCAGATAGAGGCACATGTCATTTTGTCAATGAGGTAGCCAAGAACTCTTGTCTAGCTTCATGGTAATTCATAGAAAAAGCACACCCTACTACCCCGAAGGGAATGGACAGGCCAAATCCACCAACAAAATAATATGCATTATCCTCACCAAGGTAGTAGAACCACAGTGTTCTAATTGGGCAGAGAAACTGAATGTAGCCTTATGGGCATATAGAACCACATTCAAGGTCTGTACAGGGAACACACCTTTTCAATTGGTGCATAGCCTTGAAGTTGTAGTCCCACTCGAATTTGTGATACCAAGTCTATGTATAGCAGTACAAGAATGCATGGGAGACCATTAATCCTTGCAAGAAAGGCTCTATTAGTTAGAGAAGCATACAGAGGCAAGACTAGTCGCTTACCATGCCATGACAACAGAAAAACACACAAGAAAGGCATGGTTTGACAGAAATCTGAAAGCTAAAGACATCAAGAAAGGCGACTTAGTCCTGTTATACAATGCCAAAGTACACAAGGGGAAACTGAAGTATCTAGGTCAAGGAACCTACCAAGTATGAAAGATGAATCCCATCGGAGCTGTACTGCTAGAAACATTGGATGGAGTCCAATTCAACACAATAATAAATGAGAGCCGACTGAAGCACTACTACATCAACACACAAGCCATCCCCAACAAAAATGAAGATTTGGGAAACCAAGTCTTCCTTAGTTAGGATTAGATTGTATCATGAACACTCACTAGCATATGCACGTTTTTGCACATATAGTTTGTACTAGATTGTTACATGCACACTCACTGGCATATGCACATTTTTGCACATTTAGGAAGACCCAATCAATTTTTTATTAGGGATGATTGAGTCTTAGTTTCCCTATTAAATCCCACAAATAAGCATATAGTTAGACACATCACGTGCACTCACACGATTTTGCATAGGCACATAATAGATTGCATTAATAATAGTATCACACACTTTCATTCCATACTCTCAAAGCATGCAATCAATTCACAAGCAGGACAAGAAGCTATGCCAAAACTCAAGATGAATTGGCAAAAGAGTCTGCAACCTCAGCAACGAGACCCCCGCCAAACATCACAGCCGTCTCCTATATGCAAAAATATCAGACTTGCATACAAACTTATCCTATAAGCTCAATGATACGGGTGCAATCACATCCAACATGTATGCAAGATAGCAAGAAATGCGAAGCTCAACAATGAGACCCCCGCCAAACCTCTTCCCAAGAAGATTCAATGGCAGAGTCCACAACCTCAACAACTAGATCCCCTCTGAAATTCATATCCATCTACCCCTACTTAAGCGGAGATAAGCTTCCTGACTATAGACCACAAATTGTATGGTGCAAAAGTATTACAGCAAGATCGATTGGCACGACACAAGTTCCACAACCACTGGACTAAAAGCATGGCAGCCAAGTACATGCTCGCAATCAGCCATAACCCGAGGATGGGTAATAAAATGGATTCGGGAGTATGTTGTCTCTCTGCCAACATGGACTTAGGTAGAACAAAATGTGTGTGTAGAGTAGCAGCAAAGCTCCGCATGTACTTGCATAAGGCTAGAAATAATCCCTCTTAGAAATCCAACTTGCATGTTCTACATGCAAGTTCTACATAGAACTCCTACATGCAAGTTCTACATACGACTTGTACATTTGAGTTCTACATACAAGTTCTACATGCAAGTTCTACATACGATACATGCAACTTCTATATGCAACTCCTACATGCGAGTTCTACATGCAAGTTCTACATACAACTCCTATATGCAAGTTCTATGTGCAGCTCCTACATGCGAGTTGTACATGCAAGTTCTACATGCAAGTTCTACATATGACTTCTACATACAACTCCTACATGCAACTCCTACATGCGAGTTGTACATGTGAGTTCTACATGCAAGTTCTACATATGAGTTGTACATGCAAGTTCTACATGCAAGTTTTACATACGACTTGTACATGCGAGTTCTACATGCAAGTTCTACATACGACTTGCAAGTTCTACATGCAATTTCCATATGCAAGTTCTACATGTAGAGAGAGAATGCGTTACAATTCCTACATGCAGAGAGAGAAGCTCTCCAACTTGTATAAATACCCCATAATGGAATGAAGCCCACACTCTTTGGGGCATTGTGTTGAGTTCTACTTTGGTATTCCAAGCAATTGTCTCAAGTGTCCATGCTTCCTTGCACTCCATGTCCAAAAGCATGTCCTAACCTTGCAACCCCTCCTCCCCTCTCCTCCAACCTTGCAACCCAATCCTCTCCCTCTCCTCCTCCCTCTTCCTCCTCCCCCTCCCTTCTCCTCCTCCTCCTCTCTCCTCCTCCCTCCTCTCTCTTCTTTCCCCCATGCTCTTACACCTTCTTCCTCTCCCACTCCTATGCTCCCCCTAAACCCTTTGTTCCTTAACCCGTAAACTCCATGATCTACAAGGGAGACAAGTTCTCCACCATGTACTCTACCCTAAACCTTGGAACTCCTTCTAAACCTTGGAACTCCTTCTAGCCCTAGAACCTCCTTGTAAACCTTGAAACTCCTTCTAAACCTTGGAACTCCTTCTAACCCTGGAACTCCTTCTAAACCCTGGAACCCCTTCTAAACCTTGGAACTCCTTCTACCCTTGGAATTTCCTTCTAAACCTTGGAACTCCTTCTAACCCTGGAACTCCTTCTAAACCCTAGAACTCCTTCTAAACCTTGGAACTCCTTCTAACCCTGGAACCTCCTTCTAAACCTTGGAACTCCTTCTACCCCTGGAACCTCCTTCTAAACCTTGGAACTCCGAACCCTGGAACTCCTTCTAAACCTTGGAACCTCCTTCTAACCCTTAAACTCTTCCTAAACCCTGCAACCCCCAATGAAGGAGAAAGCCTTCATTACCTCAACCATGATTATACACGTTCCTTTTACACATGCATGTACTATGTTTGCTTACAACACTTAAGCCTATGTCTCTCAACGGAACATGACTCGAGATCCTAAGCTACACGTATACTACCAACAACAACCCCAATATATCTGTAGGTGACAAAAAGCCTCATAATCTTGCATACTAAGAAAACCCAGCTCTTCCTACAAAACCAGCAGGAAAGAGCTAACAATTACCAGCCATCGCAGTGGCCCGCAACTACTCACCTTCTAGTTACCATCATTGAGCTTGCATGCATGATTACTATGAGTGCAGTAAATTACCAATCACTGGGCTTGCATGCTCAGGAGCATACTAGAGTGCATGGTAATGAGTAACTAGAGGTCATTAGGATTCATGATTTACTTTTGTGGAGATTACTGCCTAATGGTGGTGGCTCTCTTCAGCCACATCTGTCATGGCTATGATTCCACTGGCTAGTAGTTAATCACCAGCAACCGCACCAATGGCCTCCTCACCCACCACCGGGCTTAAGCATGCATGATCACTATGAGTGCAATAAAAATTACTAGTCATCGGGCTTGCATGCTCAGTAGAGTACTATCTTGGGAGGTGCACTACTTAGAAACCCTATGTATCATGTGCATTCAAAAGGAATTTTAAAAACCCCTTATCTAAATATTTTGCCCCAATAAAAATGCCCCTCTTTACTTATGAACTAAGTGATTTTTTTCTAAAGTTGAATTTAAAAAACCCTCCTTTTTGTTAGATATCAATGCTCCACTCTCGTGTAACTATGCGAGAATCAACTAACTCTACTTGTAAGCCTCGCATATGAGGAGAAGAATTTTGAGTAGCTTGGTTATCTGATAGGTCCTGGTTTGGACACCAGATGGGGGCCATGTGTGGCCTGATGGCTGGACGGCTTCAAATAGAGTTGGCACACTTCCAACTAGGCTACATACAAGTACGGGAAGGCATCCCATGACTAACCATCCTATAAATAAGGCATATCCTGCCTATTGACCAAAATGGGTGCTGCATGTTTTACGGGATATAGAAGGCTTACTTCAGTTGGGACGTCCCAATAATAATACTCGTAGACATCGCATCCTCTTCCCCAGGTAGACGAAAGGGCACCCTGAGGCAACCCATTCTCAGGCTACAAGGTCCGTTTGGAGCCCCAGATGATCCCAGATGGCTGTGGGCACGGTTCTATTGTGTGGTCAATGGCCTATTTTGGGACCGACCTCCAGTCATCTAGTTTGGGCAAACTGGGTCAGTCTCCCAATTGAGTCTAACCAACTACGACTGGTGGCTATATAAGAGCGAGCCCGTGAAGCCCATTATCATCACTGGCTATGGCAACCCTGATTCCTTAGCATCCAGCCTCCATCCTCTACTATTTCTAGCATGCCAGAGAAGCTTCTCTCACAGGAGCGCACAGCTGGGAGGCAGCGCCATCTATTGTATCAGTTTTACAGTAATCAAATTTTTGATTCTCCATACTATCTGCTTTTCTCTCTTGCATAGAGATCCTATTATCTGTTGAGCACAGACGTATTGTTTTCTTACACTTTTATTGTAGACCTGTTAAAATTTTCCAAAAAGTTAAATAAAAATACCCCTCCTTTTGAATGCATGTGGTACACTAAAATTTTATTAGGTGTATTCCCCAAGAGTACTAGAGTGCCTAGTAATGAGTGATTAGAGGTTAGGCTTTATGATTTACTTTTATGGGAATTACTTCTTGGTCGTGGTGGCTCTCATCAGCCATGTCTATCGTGGCTACAATTCCACCAGGCTGGCCAGCCGCTGCAATGGCCTACTCAATAACCACTGGGCTTAAGCATGCATGATCACTATGAGTGCGGTAAAAATTACCAGCCATCAGAATTGCATGCTCAATAGAGTACTAATGAGTGATTAGGATTCATGATTTACTTTTATGGGAATTACTGCTCGGTGGTGGTGGCTCTGATCAACCATGTCTCTCATGGATAAGATTCCACCAGGCTAGCAACAGTTAATTACCATCCACCAAAGTGGCCTGATCACCTACCACATGGCGTCTGCTTCATGATTACCAGCCCATTTGAGGTGGAGCCTAAGATTCCACTGTGTTGGCCTACAATTAATATGGATGGAGCTCCAGGATCTAGCCACCACAGTGGCTTGAACTTTATAATATATAAGATCTGTGGCATTTTGCATTTTACTACATTGCTCTCATCTGCCCCTAGTCTCCTACTTTGCTCCACACGCTCTACTACTTTGCTACACACCCCTCCTCCAGCTCTTTTTTCCCCGTGCTCTACTTTGCTCCATGCACCCTCCTCCAACTCTCATCACTCATCTGCTTCCTTGCTCAACTACTACTCACCCACTCATCTTCACCATGCCTACTACCACCCCCCCTCGACGCACTATGATCCCAATGCTATTTGCCTTCTCATATAAGGTGATTGTGTTCCACCCACCTGGAGTAGAAATGCTGGCACTAGTGGAGACCCTTTGTTCCCACAGTCGATTCCCCCCATATCTGCATATCACCACCTTAGATGACATGCTCACCTTTGGCCTCTTTATGACTATGTTGAATGGGTTCCCCCTAGACATTGACGAAGGACTCAATATTGTCACAATAGAGTACTCTCGACTTGTTGGGGGGGCCATAATTTGAGTCCTAGCAATGTGCATGGCCTTTGGCCTCTCCATCATCTCCTTCTTGGCTCCCTAAAATTTTTTAATGCAACAAGCTAGACTAGTGGAAATACTACTTTATACAAATTCCCTTTTGGTCAAACTAGGCTCATAACCACTCAGCAATGGTTGGATGTAATCTTTTGGCCTCTAAGGCTCTCAATGATCTTTTGGCTCATTGGATGTAATGTTTTGGTCTCTAAGTCTCTCAGCAATTGCTAAGTTTTTATTACATTTATGTAATCTCTTTTTGTTCAATTTGAGCCTCTCAATATACATTGTTGTTAACTTTTATATTTGAATGGCTATGATTGCTAGCTATAATCTTTTGGCCTTTAGGTCTTTCAACAATTACCGAGTTTTTATAAATGTAAGATCCTCTGTTCAATTTTTGCTCGGTATAAGTTGATAATTTTTATATAACTTGTTATTGGATGTAGATGTACATTGTCATATCTTTTGCTCAATTTTCACATGATGAATTATACTTTTGCCCTCATTTATATTTACTGCAACAATGAATAAAATACCAATAAAGAAGGACTATAATTCCCTTGGCTTTTGACCAAAATAGCGCTAAAATAGCTCCAACAACCCACCGTTGTGGTTGCATGGAGATACATCTAGAAAAATACAATTAAACTTTTAAAAAATGCAATTGATGATCTGGCCCTTGAGGGGCCCCCTCTAGGGGCAAGGGCCATATTGACATGCATTATACAATATCAAAGATGCCACTAGACAGATATGGCATGTCTGTTGGAAAGCTGAAAGGAAAGCAAAGAGTGGACACAAACTTAGAATACTTGCTTATGGAATGAAGAAGAGTGAGGTCCTTAAGTAGGCACCTCCTACAAGCTCACTGACATCACTGATGACCTCAGAGCTCCACAATCATCTCCTCAATCTGCTCCTAGATTCTCTCAATCATCCTATGTGGCTCTTCCACCACCTAACTGTGCTTGTGGGCACCTAACTGTGCCTCTAGCACTCACACATAGAAACATAAGGTGTGCCTGAGCCATACACCTTGAGATATCCCAACAAACCCCCCCTCAAGGAAATGGCTCAGGCTATGTCAAGGATACATCTAGTCTCATAGTTTCTCATGCCATCTCATGGTGGTCAAGGATAAATCTATGGCTAGGTTCTCATGCTAGCAAGGGTTTCCTTGGGTGTAAGGTAAACAAAAAAGGGATACAGAAAGACCTTCCAATGGTTATCTCCCCTGCATGTACATGCACACAATGTCTGCAGGAGGTACCATGGAGCAAAACATACACATGGCCTACGTCATAAGGTGACCAGAGGTGTTTACAAAACACACAAAACACAATAGTTTATTTCATTCATTTTGGAGGACTATCCAGGCTGAGTACCTTGACATAAAAAAGAGAGATCTGGAGCATACATAGAGATGATTAAAATGCATAATCTTCATGGGATGCCTCATCTTGTGGAGGCTCAACTGAAAGTAGATTTGCATTTTCTTTCTTTGCTTTGGCTCTGCAGAACTTCTCATTATGGTTGTTCTTGCCACAGTGCTTGCATGGATTAATTTTGAAGCAGTCCTTTGAAAGGTGATTTGTCTTTCCACAGTGATTGCAAGGAGTATACTTGCCCTTCTGGACTTTTACAAGTGTAAGCAGTGTCATTGCCTTTCTTGAGCTCCATATGCCTTTCTTCTTCTTGGAGAGCAGAGATAATACCTTCAAGATTAGGATTAGGAAGATTTTTCAAAGTGGTAACTATGTGATCATAATCTTCAGGCATGCTCTTAAGTAACACTGCCATAGCATCATCTGGAGAAATAGGAGAGTTGATAGAAGCTAATTGAGTCATAAGACTCCGCATATAGTTGACGTGAGCTGTAAAGTAGTACCACTAGTCATCTTCAATTCAAAGAAAGAGATTTTAAGTGATAGTTTAGAGATGTGAGAGCTAGCACCAAAAATCATGTCAAGCTTCTGAAGGAGACTCCAAGTCAGAGATATGGTGTATATAATCATCTCCTAAAGCAAGACCAATAATACCATATGCTTTTTCTTCTCTAGTTGGATCCCTTGCCGGTCATGTCAGAGTTGAGGATTCTCCAGCATTGGAGGCCGTAGAAGAAGCGGTAGGAGTCAGTTTGACAAGTCCCCATAAGTTCTCCCTCATCAATGCAAATTTCACCTTCATCTGCCATGTGTGGAAGCCCTTTCCATTGAACTTCTCGAGATTAAATAGGGTAGCCATGAGCGGGTCTAACCCAGATATTGGGCAGTGTCTATCTCTCCTACAAGGAAAAAATAACTGAAAGACTTCCAAAATATGAGCACTTGATGTAGCAAAGACTAGTGACCAATATTTAAACAATGATGCTTCTTCTTACATGCTTCATAGAAGTGGGTGAAATAAATACTTTCCAATCAAAACCAGGCTTAGTAATTCAAAACAAAACTGAAGCCACACTTGTACTGAAGTTATTAAAAGCTTCAAAAAACCAGAAATGCTAGAGTAGCATTTTATGTAGCATCATCTTCAAAAACTTGTCCAAAACTGTCAAAACTGAAAAGCTGAACTTGGAGGGCTTGTAGCTCACTCTTCAAAGCAAGGAAAAGAGGGCTTTCTAAAGCAAAAGAAAGCTCATATACCAGAGAGGGTCCAGCACAGAGGTTGGACGAAATGGTGTGCACTTTTGCCCGGGAGAGTTGCTACAGTCTGAAACTGAGTTTTGACAATTTCTCCCTCGTTACTAAACCAAATGACCTGAAAAATGGCTCAAAATCTTCGTCTTGAAGTCGCCCATCTACTCCTAAGAAAGCTCAGGCAATGGCGGAGCAGGCAGGGAGTATTGAGCAACAGAAGAAATTCGCTGTTTGGAGAATGGCAGCCACCACAGACGTTTTTTCTTCAATTGCTTGCAGGTGGAAGTTTGCCCATACTAGAGGAGTTTCCAACTCAAAGGGTTTGGGCAATGGTCGTTTGTAGGTGGAGAACCAAGCTCTCAAAGATTTTGGGAAGAAAGAGGAAAATGGAGAAGAAGAAGATAAAGAAGAAGATGATGATGTGGCAAAAATGGGCTCAAGGGGGATCAAAGGGCTCTGATACCATGTTGGAAAGCTGAAAGGAAAGCAAAGAGTGGACACAAACTCAGAATACTTGCTTATGGAATGAAGAAGAGTGAGGTCCTTAAGTAGGCACCTCATACAAGCTCACTGACATCACTGATGACCTCAGAGCTCCACAATCATCTCCTCAATCTGCTCCTAGATTCTCTCAATCATCCTATGTGGCTCTTCCACCACCTAACTGTGCTTATGGGCACCTAACTGTGCCTCTAGCACTCACACATAGAAACATAAGGTGTGCCTGAGGCATACACCTTGAGATATCCCAACAATGTCGATATGGCCCTTGCCCCTAGAGGGGACCCCTCAAGGACCATATTGTCAATTGGATTTTCCTTGGTTGCAAAAGGAAATACATTTTCCTTGCTACAGAAATATTTAACTCCAAAAACTAGTGCAGTGGTTGTCATAGATCTCCTTCTATTTACCAGTGCACTGATCATCATAGACCTCCTCTTGTAGTACATAAAAATAGGTAACGGAGCTATAACTCTAAGAACCAACACGGTGGTCTCTCGAAGACAAAACCTTGAATTCTGGGTGATGATAGGTCATCAGGCCAGAGACTGCACTGAGGCAATTTCTAGAATGACAGATTATGTCTCATTATTATGCAAAAAACTAGTACAGTGGTCTCTCCAAGCCAACCTATGATTTGCATGGAAAATCTTTAGCAAAATGCTGCATGATGATAGGTGGCCAGCACTGTGATGGTGTTCAAAATGATAGATTGTGTCTCATTATTACTCCAAGAATTAGTGCAGTGGTCTCTCCAAGCCAACCTTTAATTTTAATGATCTTCATGCGTGCGGTGCCCAGTGACAAGTGGCAAAGCTACGGGCAAAAGGAGGTTGCATGATCAGAAGTGGTCAGGCGGCTACGTGCAGCACTACAGAGATGCACAATGTAGTTCAGAGCTTCCATGTGTCAAGCTCTACGGCATTCCAAATAAATAGATTACATCCCATTATTATGCTAGTGTGGCATCATGATGTTGGGAAATTTTTTGGGGTGAGAGCACAAGTCCATGCAAAATTCAAATATTCACCCACGAGCGCATCGTGCCGTAGCCCCAAAATGGCCCAAAAATAGTTTTATGTGATTGGCTACACCCAAAGCAAACTTTGACCCTTGTGCCTCCAAAAATAGAATCCATCATGTCTGCCATACCCTCATCCTCCTCTAGAGGATCATCCTTAGGATCATCTAGCTTGAAGTGTGGTGGTGATGCATGTGCTCCCTCATTGCTATCCTCATCCTATATAATGATGCAAGGTTAGTGTGTGCACTAGCATGCTCTCCTCATCTTGTATAATCATTCAAGGTTAGTGTGTACACTAGCATGAATACCAATATTTTCTTCTGGTTGGTTTATGACCAATAACGACGCAAGGTTGGTTTACCGATGATGCACAAGCATTATGACCAATATCCTCTTCTAGTGGTGTCTCTCCATACATCTATAAGTGGCACATGACAATACAGAACTGATGACAAACCTCTCGCCTGCAATATGTGCAAGAACAAGGAAATCTCTCATAAAGCCACTCCACACTCCTATAGGGTGGCCCCCCACCCAATGAGCTATCACTACTCATCCTCTCCAAATCCAAAACCATCTCCTCAAGTCAAGTAAAACACCCAAACCTCCCCTCCCAAACCCTAAACCCTAAACCCCCAACACTTCCAACATCCCCTTAAATCCCCCCTAAATCCCACAAGCCCCCTTAAATCTCCCAAACCCCTTAAACCCTACAAACTCCCCCAAACCCTAAACCCTACCCCCCTTAATCCCCTAAATCCTCCCTCAACCCTCTTAAATGCTCCCAAACCCCCACAAAATCCCCCAAAGTCCCCCCCCCAACCCTCTCCAAACCCCCCTAACCCCTTATTTCATCAATATGGGCACTGATATATACTAACGCCCATAATGACACCCATACCGACACCTCTTCTATTTATACCAATTCCACTATCGATGGTACTAGAGACAAAAACCTGCACCTACCCATTTTTGCAATGCCACTCACGTTTTTCTTTCTTTTATCCTCCCTCTTTATGTTTAGCTCACGATCGCCCTCCCTCCTTGCATCCTCCCACCCCCTCCTACCTCTCCATCCTCTCCTACATGCTCCCTCTCCACCTCCAAGACTTGCAAGAGCTCCCTCTCCACCTCAAGGTAAGACTTTCTCTCATCTCTTCTATTCAAGTTCTTTTTTACATTTCTTTGTCTTTCCTTTATGTTTCATTCTGTGTCTCCTCTAGTTTCCCTCCCTTTCTCTTATGTTTCTCTCCTCCTTGCCTATCTTTCCCTCAAAACTATAAAAGGAAAGAACAATGTAAGAGCAGTAGGAAAACTTTATCTCTTGTTTTTGTGCTTGGCTTATGTCTATAGGCTTCTCCTTATCTCCTCTCCATTTCTTTGGTGTATTGCTTCTCCAAACTCCTCCTTTCCCTAACTAAATTTCTTTAAAATGGTATGTTTCCTTTCGTTTATAGGGAAAAAAATCTGAAACCCTGCTCAGGATCATCATCCATGGTTGTGCCTAAGACATGTACCCTGCAAGTAAAAAAATGCTCTCTCTCCCTATTGTTTTCCTTTTCATGCATTCATTGTCTTGCAGCTAGCACCTTAAGTGCTAGCTTGCAGTGATGGGCATAGGAACCCTTACCACTTTTCTCCTCCCCTCCTCGCTTTCACTTTCTTTTTTCTATTCTTTTAGCCTCTATTATTATTTTACTCCTCTCTTACTCTATTCTTTTACTCTTTTTTTACTATTCTTTCTCTTCCCTTATTCTCGAGTCTCTTTATTTCTCTTATTTCCTCTCCTTTGCCTCTTTTTATTGAGATATCGAGCTCCACTCATGATATGCCTAGGTGACCATTGTGCATTTATGTCACCGACTTGTTAGCTGCAGATGCGGTTGGTACACCACCCATGAATAATAGCTAGATGACAGCTATCTTTATGTACTCTAGTTAGTCGCTCAGTTAGTATGGCACCTAGGTTAGCTGAGTTTGGTTTGAGGCCCACGTATAGGGTTCACCTATTCCTTTTGTACTTAGAGAGTTCTTTTGGCTTACACAGCTAAGAAGAGGAAAACTATTTTCAGCCTCGACCTTTGTGTGTATTCCCCCATTGTGTATGTGAGAAAGTTGCCAGATTATTATTGGGCTGAACCAATTGCTACAGTAGTCTACATAATGAATAGGACTCCCACTGTAGTAATACATGGCATGACACCAAAGGAGAGGTATACTGGTAGGAAACCAGATATTTCTCATTTGAAAGTTTTTTGTTGCTTTTCCTATGTTCATGTGCCAGATGAGTTGAGATTCAAGTTGGATCCAAAAGTTGAGAAGTGCATCTTTATTGGTTATTCTCTACAGTAGAAACGGTATAGATGCTATAACCCTTCTATAGTATCCCATGCCTCCTTTGGCGTACTTGCATCTTGAATATGCACAATCATAGAATCCAAAATACTGATAGACAGCCAGTACATAACTTTTCTGGCTCTCTCATGCCATCCTTTAAATGCCTGCATTTCCTGTTGATTGGGAACATTAAGAAGAACTGGTTCTTCTTCATTTCCTGTAATGAACTCCCAATAGCCTTTTCCCATAAGGAAATTCATCATTCTAAACTTCCATGCCTGGAAGTTATTCTTATCAAGCTTTTCAGTGACAATCTGTGAAAGAGAATCAGACGCCATTACAAAACACTACAAAATATTCTGTCACTGCAAAAAACACAGCTTTTGCCTCACACGGGCAAATCTACAAAACTGACGAAAGTGGTATTTGACCACACAGTCACTTCCTAGTGACGATTTTACATAACAGGCAACAAGCATGATTTTGCAACTCCCAATATCTCTACACAAAGGCATACGATGCAATTTCTGCAGCAACTTTTCATCGACCAATAGAGCAATGGTCGCACAGCAAAAACAGGGCCTTTTTCTGAGTGCCTGCAAAGAACTTCCGCCTCAAAAACGGGCCCCGAAATGGCCTCGAAAACAGGCCCTGCAGCATATACTGCCCTCTCGCCACACCACGAAGAGCGTCTCAATCTGCGACAGTGCACTCTTGCACTTTTGGCTGTGCTACCTACAGAGATTTTCTCCCAAACTCGAAAAAGGAAAGCAACACTGGTCCTCTTAGCAGGACACCACAAACTTGGTTTGCTTTCTTGAGCTCCTTACCATGAACCAGGCTCTGATACCATGTGAAGATAGTGGGAGAGAGGGAAGGAGCCTCACTTGCAGCCTTCTCACATACACAATGGGGGAATACACACAAAGGTGGAGGCTGAAAACAGTTTTTCGATTCTTAGTTGTGAAAGCCAAAATAACTCTAGTACAAAGAAATAGAAGAACCCTATATGTGGGTCTCAAACCAAACTCAACTAACTAAGGTGGCATACTAACTGAGCCACGAACTAGAGTAGATAAGGATAGCTGTCATCCAGCTATTATTCATGGGTGGTGTACCAATTGCATATGCAGCTAACAAGTCGGTGACATAAATGCACAACGATCACCCTAGCATATCGCAAGTGGAGCTCGATATCTCAACAAGACTGGGTTATTTTTTTTCCAAGTGTATACTACTCATGTTGTCACAATAAAAAACAACTGGCCCATCTGTAGACTGATGCATATCATAAAGTAGCTTATGCAACCAAGCTACCTCACATGTAGCCATTGCTGCACCACTGTACTCAGCCTCTGTGCTCGACAAGGCAACTATAGGCTATTTCTTGCTGCTCCAAGTGACTGTAGCACTTCCAAAAGAGAACACATATCCACTGGTAGGTCATTTATTAGAAATACTACCAGCCCAATCAGCATCAGTGTATCCATGCAACTGTATCTGAACCCCAGTCTTCTCATAAAATAGTCCATACTGCAATGTGGACTTCACATCCCTGAGTGTGCATCTAGCCACATCCAAATGTGGTTTCCTTATAGCCTGCATAAATTGACTTACCAATCTAACAACATAGCTCAAATCTGGCCTGGTAATAGTCATATAAATCAAACTTCCTACTATGCGTCTGTACATAGTAGGGTCTTCCAGAAGTTCACTTGCATCTGTGCTCAGCTTCACATTCTGCTCCAAAGGAACTAAAATAGGCTTACAACCTGCTGTCATCCCATATTTGGACAGCATGTCCAATCCATACTGCCTTTGCAATAGCTGTATCCCACTTGGTGATCTAATCACCTCAATGCCCAAGAAATAATGCAGCTCTCCCAAATCCTTCATCTCAAACTTCTGCTTCAATAGCATTTTCACATGAAGGATATCTTCATCACTATCACCTGTGATGATCAAATCATCAACATAAATGACAAGCAGCATAATACCTTTCTCTATTTTTCTCACATAAAGTGAGAAATCTGCCTTGGAAATCTGAAAGCCAATAGTGATAAGATATTGTCCTATCTTGTCAGACCATGTCTAGGTGCTTGCTTCAAGCCATACAAGGCTTTCTTCAACTTGCAAACAAACTCAGGATGACCAGCATGAACATAACCTGGTGGTTGCTCCATAAAGACCTCTTCTTGCAAATCACCATGCAAGAAGGCATTCTTTACATCCATCTGATGTAAATACCATCCCTTTGATGCAGCCATAGCAATGACTTCTCTTACGGTTGCCATCCTTGCAACCGGACTGAATGTTTCTTCATAATCAATGCCATATGTCTGTGCGTACCCCTTGACAACTAATCTTGCCTTATATCTGTTCACAGAACCATTTGCATTGTGCTTCACCTTGTAAACCCACTTACAGCCAATTGCATTCTTGTCTTCAGGCAAAGGCACCAATTCCCATGTAGCATTTGCTTCCAAGGCATCCATTTCTTCATCCATGGCTTTCTCCCATTTTTCTTTTCCCATGGCTTGCTCAAAAGAAGTGGGTTCTGGTTCCTGTATCACTTTGACCATATAGGCATAGTGAATGGCTATAAGTCCATCATATTTCAGCCTATCCACAGGATACCTAGCTCTGGTAGACCTGTGCAAAATAGGCTCTCTTCCAGGTGCTCTGAAAACATCCCTGGTCTTCCTTACTCTAGGTGTAACAATAGAAGGAATACCTAACTCATCATCAATGCTTTGTTCTGAGCCACTGGATTCACCATCCACATAAGAGTGACCTGCATTCACATCAAACATGGGCTAATCTACCTTCTCTTTTCCTTTTCGTGATACTTGCATACCACTATCTGCATTGCTTTGAGGAGATTCTCCTGATCTCAATCTGTCTGTCCATGGTGAAGTATGTGAACCACTGCTAGAGGACATTGCAGGTCCACTAATATTTTGTGATTGCTGCAATGAATTCTATGCAGCATTACCATTTTGTGCATCTACATCATCAATCACATTTACTGGTTTATACCAGCTGCTCATCTCATCAAAAACAACATCTCTGCTCACTGTAAACTTATGAGTAGAAGGGTTATAGCATCTATACCCTTTCTGCTGCAGAGAATAACCAATAAAGATGCACTTCTCAGCTTTTGGATCCAACTTGGACCTCAACTCATCTGGCACATGAACATAGGCCATGCAACCAAAAATTTTCAAATGAGAAATATCTGGTTTCCTACCATTATACATCTCCTTTGGCGTCATGCCATGTATTGCTATAGTGGGAGTCTTGTTCATTATGTAAACTACTGTAGCAACTCAGCCCAATAATAATCTGGCAGGCCTTTTTCATTTAGCATGGCCTGAGATACCCCTCCAATATGCCTGTTTTTCCTTTCTGCAAGTCCATTTTGCTTTGGGGTATGACTGCATGAATATTGTTGCTTTATGCCATGCTCCTGTAGGAACCTTACAAACTCATTTGAGAGGTACTCTCCCCTCCATCTGACCTTGTGCATTTTATTTGCAGGCCTGTTTCTTTCTCAACCATAGCTTTAAAAGCTTTGAAATGCCCAAACACTTCACTTTTCTTTTTCATAAAATACACCTAAATTTTTCTGTTGTAGTCATCAATAAACATGACAAAATAATGACAGCCTCCAATAGATGTAGCTTTAGTAGTCCACACATCAGAGTGGATTAATTCCAATGGCCTCTTACTCTCTTGAACATGTCTGGGAAATGGTTTCCTTGCCTGTTTTCCAAATTGATAGGCTTCACATAACTTATGCATTTCTACAATCTTGAACTTAGGCAATCCTGCAACAATATCTTGGGCTTGCATTAATTTAAGTCGTTGTACATTAACATGACCAATGCGTTTATGCCAGATATCAATATCTACAACTACACCGGTCCCATGTACAAACATTGCAACACTCAATTCAGGCATGTCCACATCCAAGGTAAACATCCTGCCCTTCTTCCCTTTTGCTATCAAGCGACCTTTATTTTTCATATCCTCAACAAAGCATCCATGAGGATTAAATCTGACCTACAAGCCCTGCTCAACCATTTGACCAATAGAAACCAGGTTCTTGGTGATATTCGGAACATGAAATACATCAAAAAGGTATTTCTTTTTCCCATCCTGCATAGACAAAGGAATTTTACCAATCTACACAATAGGATGTGTAGTATCATCCCAGTCTCCACAAATCCTAGTCTTTCCATTCTCCTTGCATCCTGCATCCATTCTGCATGACCTATCATGTGGTTTGTTGCACCTGAGTCAACATACCACACATCATTGCTTTCTATTGCACTTGTCATAGAATTGGTCATGTGCTGCACCATAAACAAATGCTCATTTCTATCATCACCCTATCTACTAGAGGATGCATAATTGCCTTGCTGCAATTTTCCATTCATGATGCATTCTGCTTTTTGTAGCAGTCTTTAGCCATATGACCCATTTTACCACAGTAGTAGCATTCAACATTGATGTTTGTATTTTGGCCTCTCTGCCATCCACCACGACCTCTTTGGCTCCACCTGCCTCTAAGGTTACCACAACCTCCTCCTCCATAGGACTAGTTCTCTAGATTGGCCTGCTCTACCTCTGCCTCCACCTCTTCCAACATTTGAGTAGAAGACGGCTTCTTTTGAAGTTCCTCCTAAAGAAGTTGCACCACCATTTCTCTGCTCTTCAGAAATTAGAAGAGCAATCAACTCCCCAAAATCAAGAAAATTCTCATGGATGACAATGCATGTCCAGAACTATGCATAATCCTTTCCTAGACCATTCAAGGTCACAAAAACTAAATCATCATCTTCCACTGGCAACCCAATGGAAGCAAGTGCATCTGCAATCTTCTTCACTTTCATGTGGTAGTCATTGATGCTCATATTTTCTCTCTGTACATTATGCAACTCCTGCTTGAGCTGCATTTTCTTGGCTTGTGTATTTGAGCTATACATTTTTGTCAAGGTATCCTATCCCTCCTTCGGCATGCTTGCATCCTGAATATGCACAATCATAGAATCTAAAATACTGATAGACAGCCAGTACATAACTTTCTTGGCTCTCTCATGCCAACCTTTAAATGCCTGCAACTCCTATTGATTGGGAACATTAGGAATAACTGGTTCTTGTTCAGCTCTAGTAATGAACTCCCAATAGCCTTTTCCCTTAAGGAAATTTGTCATTCTAAACTTGCATGCTGGGAAGTTATTCTTGTCAAGCTTTTCAGTGACAATCTGTGAAAGAGCATCAGATGCCATTACAAAACACTGCAAAAATATTCTATCACTGCAAAAAACACAGCTTCTGTCAAACAAGGGCAAATCTGCAAAACTGATGAAAGTGGTATTTGACCACACAGTCACTTCCTAGTGACGATTATGCATTAACAAGCAACAAGAATGATTCTGTTACTCCCAATATTTCTGCGCACAGGCATACAATGCAATTTCTGCGGTAACTTTTTATCGACCTGCAGAACAGTGGTCGCACAACAGAAACAGGGCACCTTTTTGAGTGCCTGTGGAAAACTTCCACCACTAAAATGGGCCCCAATATGGCCTTGAATCAAATAATAATAATGTCACCGAGGGCTTCACCCTTGCCTGCAACATATACTACCCTCTTGCCGCACCGCAAAGGGTGTCCCAATCTAAGACAGTGCACTCGTGCACTTTCCATCTATGCTACCTGTAGAGATTTGCTCCCAAACTCGAAAAAGAAAGAGAGTGGAAGACAGGTAAGGAGTCTCACTTGCAGCTTTCTCACATACACAATGGGGGAATACACACAAAGGTGGAGGCTGAAAACAGTTTTCCTCTTCTTAGTTGTGAAAGCCAAAAGAACTCTCTCTTAGTACAAAAGGAATAGATGAACCCTATATGTGGGTCTCAAAACCAAACTCAGCTAACCTAGGTGGCATACTAACTGAGCCACTAACTAGAGTACATAAATATAGCTATCATCTAGCTATTATTCATGGGTGGTGTACCAACCACCTCTACAGCTAACAAATTGATGACATAAATGCACAATGGTCACCCTAGCATATCACGAGTGGAGCTCGATATCTCAACAAGGCCCTCACTGTTTTCCCACAAATACACCAAAGTAAAATGCTAGGGGAAAAGGTGGGAAACTACAACTTACCATAAGGGATGAATATCCCACCAAATTCCTTTAAAAAGACCCTTTTCGCATATGGGAAAGACAATTTCCCACAAAACCCCTTGCATTTCATAAGCCTTTACATAGGGGAAGAGAGTGGACACCTCCTTGTCAAAAACACGTCATGCATGGATTCGTTATTTTGTCATATTCAACTAAATCCACTAGATATCACTACATGGCAACTTAACTACAACATTTGTTCTTGTACTATTCATCTAAATCCACTCACCTCTGACTCGAGATACCCGAGATCACTACACATCAACTTACATGCAGCAATCATTCTTGCCATTAGTTTATGGGGCATTTAACACATGCTAGGATTTTTCTATTGTTTCCACTAGACCTCCTAGGCTTTTGCTTCCTCAGCTTATACCTCTCACTTCCTCGCTACTGAGTCATCTCTTGCTTCCTCGACTCTGACTTCCTTTCATTTGAATGGTCTCCTGCTTCCTCTTGGGCTCTTACTTCCTCGCTTCCTCGGCATGGATTTGCTCTTTTGTACTATTTGGCATGGAGTCATTTACTTGTATTCTTGTGGAGATTGCTTTTGGGAAACTGAAAGTGCAATGAAGATAGTTTGTTAAAAAAGAATTGCCTTGTCATTGTAATTAGTCCATCTTTTAAAAAGCAACTCTTGTTGTTATTATCAAGCATAGATTAAAAAAGAGAGTTTGGATTCTCTTTCAAGAAAATGGTCATTGTAGTAGCCATGTCTAGGGGATGCAGCCATGTAGCTTTTGTTCATACCACCAGTGGCATTTAAGCCACCTCCCTTGCTTTTTGGGAGCACATTTACAAGAGAGTCACAACAACACATGCTAGGCTTTTTCTAGTGTTTTCATTAGACCTCTTGGACTCTCATTTCCTCGGCTCATGCCTCTTGCTTCCTTGCTTCTCAGTCATCTCCCACTACCTTGGCTCTCGCTTCCTCACTTTTGAGTCATCTCCCGCTTCCTTGACTCTTACTTCCTCTTAGGCTCTCACTTTCTTGCTTCTTGGGCTCCTCATGGGGTTCACTACTAAGAAACCTTATGTATCACGTGCATTCAAGGGGTATTTTAAGAACCCCTCAACTAAAACTTTTTTGCCAATAAAACCTCCCCTCTTTACTTATAGGCTAAGATATTTTTTTCTAAAGTTGAATTAAAACCCCCCTGTTGTTATTGTCATTCTGTTAAATTTTTCCAAAAAGTTAAATTGAAATGCCCCTCCTTTGAATGCATGTGGTACACTAAATTTTTGCAAGGTGAAGTCCCCAAGTTGGGCTTGGGGATCGATCATACCTAGATATGGTATGCTTTATTCCATTAATTTTGGCCTGCTGTATCAGTCAGTTTTTCTATTTCATTCATAGTATCTTCTAGCTTTTCCATGCAATCTTATTCATTTGTTATATCCTTTTAGTTTCTCATCAAATTGTAGCTTATGCCTGTAATTTGCTTCAGAGCATTTTCAAATCACCACACCACAATATGGATTGTGTGACCTCAAGCGGCAATCCACACTATGTTGTGATGATTTGGTTTTAGAACTTGTATTTATTTCTTTATAGTTGTTTTATTTGTCATTTGTAAATCTTCAATGGCCATCCCTAGCACCTCTTCCTCAAGCACCTTGTCATTTGCATAAAATACTTATGGTTGTAGTTGTTGTGATGATTTGCTCTTCAAAACATTTTCAATCTTCTCCAAAACATTTGCAAATCACTACAACATGACATGGGCCTTGTGAGGTCAAGTGGACACCCACATCACATTGTGATGATTTGCTCTTTAGAAGTCCAATTACTATCACTATATTTATTTCATTCACTGTTCCTCTTGGTTTTTCATCAAATTGTAACTTATGAGGGCAAATCACTACAACACGATATGGGCCTTATGAGATCAAGTGGCCAACCACATCTTGTTGTGATGACTTATTCATTAGAAGTCCAATTTCTATCCCTATTTCTATTTCATTCACAGTATTCTCTTGGTTTTCTCATCAAATTGTAACTTATGCATGCAATCTACTTCATAGCAAGTTTAGATCACTACATCATTATTTTGCATTCTAGCTGATTCTTTCTTATCAAAATAAACAAAACAAATGATATGATGTATTTGCATTCTAGCTAATTCTTTCTTGTCAAAATAAACAAAATAAATGATATGATGTAATTTTCCTATGCAACCTAGTAGTGTCAAGACTGCCAATGGAGACGTTCAAAATATAGTCCATCCCTTTGATTAGGTTTGTTTTGTAATAATTTTGCATTCTAGCTGATTCTTCTTGTCAAAATAAACAAAATAAATGATATGATGTAATTTTCCTATGCAACCTAGTAGTGTCAAGACTGCCAATGGAGATTCAAGAGTGGGTTTATGTTTTGGACTCTCTTGTTTTCCATTTGATGGATTCTTGTGATAATACATTCCTTGATATATGTCCATGGCTCAACCAATTGAACACGGCCTTGGATGTCCTCCAAGTAATTGTGTTGGCCTACCACGAGGAGTAAGCATTATGAGATCATTACTAGATGCATATAATATGTTTTCCAATTCTCATTTTCAAAGATTGATTTTCTAGTGAGCATTGCAGGTTTCTTGCATTGGAGTGTGAATTGAAGCATTGCTACATTAGCAAACTTAGCCACATGTGACCATGGCAGCACAAGATAGTAATTCCAAATAATGTGTTGTGGGAAAGAGAGAGAGAGAGAGAGAGAGAGAGAGAGAGAGCACTATAAATTGGCATCTAGATTGGTAAGAAAACTTATACGTCCTTTAGAGGCCATTACCAAGGAGTCTGAAATGTTAGAGAATACCTTGACAACAAGAGTTTGAGTTCCATAGCAACAAGATGGCTTCAGCCTGCGGATGGAGAATGACCCTAAATGCCCAATTGTTGTTGCACACAATTTTTAATTTGCCCTCAGAAAATGTATGTATCAAGTGTTTTTCATTATATATATAGCTTTGATTTCTCATTCTATAACCTCTCACTTTGTATTTTGCATTTCATGTATTGTTGTAAGACTTTGTGCCCCATCATTTAATGCTCATTAAAGGCCTTCAATGCCCATCAACAAGAGAGGAAGAGGGATGAAGCAGCGACATGGCAGGACTATAATGGAAAGAGGAGAAGAGGATGTGGGAGTGGCAACATGAGTAGAGGGAAAATAGGAAGGAGAAGGAGAAGGGGGAAGGGTATGAACATCAATAAGAGGTGGGTGTGGAGAATAGAGGAGGAGGAGGAGGCATGATGGTATCGACAAAAAGGGGAGAGAGTCATGGAAAATATGGGGATATATTAGAGCATGGTGGGTATACAAGAATGAGTGTGTTGCATCAAAGGAATAGCCCCTCCTTTTATAACAAAGAAGAGAGGGCTCTCTCCCATAAATGCATCCTCCCACATGCATGGAATCTTCCATGTGGGTGGAAGGTCGTGCGCACCCTCAATTTGCAATCGACAAATCGAGGGATGCATTTTCCACATAGTGCAAGCCCCATATCTCTAGTGCAGAACACACTTGATTTTTCCCTCTTATTTAAATACTCACATGGGTGGGTTGGCACAAATGACTCTTGCCACCTCAACCTACTTTTTCTTTATGAAAATATTATCCCTTGGACTATTCTACATGGGTCTAGCCCACATAGATGAGAAAGTCTAAGATACCTTGCCACCTCTACCCAATTAAATACAATATGTCCCCTTGGCCTTGGCCATATATCACTTAATGTCTCATGGGACCGTCTAGGTGGAGGGGTGGCACATGGAGATTCCATGCCATCTCACCATATTATATTATTTGTTCCATGGACTATGTACAACACACCTATGGGTCCTCTTACTTGGAAGGGTGGTAGATGGGGGACATGCCCTACCACCTCAACCTTGGGCCCTTGCCACTCCATATTATATTCTACTAATGCCACACTCACATATTCACTTTTACTTATTACATTTATAATGGAATTTTTTTTGGTGGTAACAAATTCCCCCCCTAGGCATGGAATGCATAGCATGCCCATGACTGGGTCACAACCGAACAAAGAAAGGCTTGAGATGCCTTTTGTTAAACACTTTCTGTGCGGCTCTTGTAGCTCATGAACCTTCACTAATCCATTATTGTGTTCCTCGATGACCTAGTATGGTCTAGACCACTTCGGAAGAAACTTTTGTCCATTTGGTGGTCCAATCTACTATCAAAGCACAACACCATGTCTCCTTCTACAAAATGATGCTCCCAACCCTTGCAGATCTTGGCATCTAAGTGGGCTTTCTGTTGATTCTTTTGGATCTCTACATGATGCAAAGCATGCCACCAGGTCTCATCCAATGATTGGACACAATCTCCATAGGTGTCCCAAAATGGATACATATGCGCTCAAAGATGAAATTTGAGACTACTGTGACATGAAGTTGGGGGTAATGAAACTTCACGCACCTCTTAGCTTCCTACTCTTCCCAATCTTAATAATAGAGACCCTTATCACTTGTAAAGAGAGATGAAGAAAATATTTTCATGCAAAGAAATCCACAACATATCTTTCTCCTTGCTTCCCTTAGAGGAGAATGAATATGGTAACATCCCAAGTGACATAGTTCAACATCGCGAGAAGAAAAGGATCCACAGAGGCCATTATGTCACTAAGCCAGTCGGCGCCAAAGAGAAGGGCGATGCATTGTTAGAAGAAGATATTTCGACTTAACATGACATGAACTAATATGGTACCAATGATCTTCCTTTTTACTGGACGATCAACCAAGTCCCAAGTCTGATTCTTCATGATGCTGTCATACTCCTCTTGCATGGCAGCTTTCCAATTTGGATCGTCCATTGCCTCATCCAAATTCGTAGGCTCTTGAACTTTCATAATCTCAGCCATCAAGGCCATATTGACTATGTGTTCAGAAGCCCTTTTCTGCTCCTCTATCCTCTTTGATCGTCGAAGTCCATCTGCAGATGACTCCGCCAAGTCTGGAACCGGATTCTTCTCATCAAAGAGCTGGAGGAACTAGTAATACATCAGAAAGCTCTTTAGTTTCACCCTCTTGAATGGAAAGAGAGATAGTACCTGTACCTTCCACAGGGCATTTTGCATTATTACCGACCGTCACGTTCATGGGCTCTTGTAGAGGCTTGAAAGAGCTATACCAGTCCTTCTTTCTGGTCATGTGACAGGACGCTCCACTATCAAGGAGCCACGAATCATTCGTTGTTGAAACTTCTGTTGAGGAGCATAATTCTTCAATTGCAACCCATAGCTCCAACTCAGTTTCAACTGTGTTGGCAGATTCCTTGCCTTTCGAAGAAGACTGTGTAGTGCCATTCTTTTCGTCCTGCTGCTTCTTTCTACAATCCTTGATCATGTGACCGCTTTTGTTGCAGTAGTGGCACTTACCTGAAAACTTCTTCTTCTTACCATTCTTCTTCTCTCCACCCTTCCCTTTGGATGTGGTTGAGAATGCTGCATCACTTCCGCCATCGCGGGTCTTCATTCGCATCTCCTCCTCTAGAAGCATCACGCTGAACTCTTCAAAAGTGAGGGGTGGATTTCTTACCTGCGTGTTGAGTGTCATGACCAACGCATCGTACTTTTGTGGAAGGATCCGAATGCACCTTCTGGCCAACTCTTCGCTGGTCTTTGTAATCCCAACCGCCGCCATCTGATCACATAGATTCTTGATCCGTGTGATGAATGTCTCAGCTGATTCTCCATCAGAGCACCTCTCTGCAGCAAGCATATTCTCCAGATTTTGAATTCTGGTCTAATTCCGCGTTTCATACTGACCTTTCAGTATGTTCCAAGCCTCACTTGCCTTGTCTGTATGCTGAATCAGAGTCAAAACAGAATCACTTGAACTGGTAACAAGAGCGCAGAGTGCATCTGCGTTCCTTCGTTTCCATGCCCGAAGGAGATCTGCATTCGGTGGCGTTATGACGTTGGGGTTGTTTGGATTCGGTGATCCAACCGGTTCTGGATCCAATCCCAGAACAGTATCCAGAAGCTCATATGAATCCAAGATCGCGCTGATCTTGAATTTCCACAAAGTATAATTCGTCCCATCGAGCTTGCCTTCATTGAAGGCAGGTGGACGAATTCGCAACGGGGTTGGTGCAGCCATCACTCCTAGTAGCCTTTGCTAACAAAGCTCGTTGAACTTGCAATAAAGTCGTTACTCAGATAGCCTGAGCTCTGATACCATGTAAGAAAATAGTACGCAGCGGAAGATAACAACAAAACGCAAGTACACGATGGAAAGCTGGAGAGAATACAAAAATTCTGATATACCAAACTGCTGATACAACTGATGGTTGGCTGTCCACCCGTGCGCTCTACAGACAGAGCTTCGATGGTGATCTAGACAGATGCTGGACGGAGGACTATGAGCGTGAAGAACTGGTGATCTGATGATAGGGGGTGGCCACTTATATAGTGTAAGTGGTTGACGGTCGGCCCTGTAATAGGCAGTCGGCCTAATAGACAGTCGGCCTGGAAGACCAACCGACCCTTCAGAAAACATGCCGTCGGGCAGATGAAGGATCGCGCATAGGTCATACCGTCGGGCCTGGGGCTACCGGCAGCCCCCGGACCCTGCCGCTGGGGGCTTTGCCCCCAGACCCCCACCGGGGGCCTGCGCCCCCCGGACCCCCTGCTATCGAGGGGGCTATCGCCCCCCCGAACCCCCCCTTTTTGCAAACGGGTATCTACTCTTGGCTCCTAAGCCGTCTCATAACCATCTGGTCTACTCTAAGACCCCTTCCAGTGTCTAAACTAGGGATCCCTCCCAATATCCGATACCCATCATGGCTTCTCCTCATATGGGGGCCTTACAACATTGGGTACACAGAATATTGGCGGGTTACATGAGAGGTGGACATTTGAGCTAACTCTAACAATTAATCAATGCACCTCCATCAATGTACACATTAGAAATCACTTGACCATCAATGATCACATCAACCACAGGTACATCATCACCATCTATATCTACCTTTTAAACAACAGAAATGGCACTTTTCTTCTTTTTCTTCTTTGATACTTGTCTACTTGAAAATAGGAAGAGTGAGTCATATAAAGAGGTGGGCTCATGCCCATGTGTTCCAATAATATAAGAGAGGCCACATGCCAAGCATGTAGAAGGCATGTGGAGGAGTGTGGAGTCAAGAGGAATCCTTCTAGAATTCCCATGTGGAATAAGGAGGATGTGGACATATGGAAAAGAGAGGGTCCCTATGGGCTCCATGTGGGGAGACTCTTGACTTTCTCGATATTTTAAGAGTCTTGAGCATCTTTTAATGGGACAAATGGCAAGAGTAGCCAAAAAGGACATGGATGGTGACATACGGGCTTACCTGATTGATGGGAAAAAGAATCTACAGGTAGTAATTGTAAATGGGTGGAGGGTGACAAAATCTCTATAAAAGGAGCCCTCCTCTCCCTGGTTCATCATCTCTTCCACCATTAGGCCTCATGTTGTTGTAGCTCAAGTCTCCTCAAGTCTCTTCCATGAGCCTTCTCTCCCTCTTGCAGATATTCTCTTATGTAGACTCTTGAGTCCATCTCTCTCTAGTTTATTCTCTCTCTATGAGTAGTCTTGGAGCTTCCGCTCCCTCTTGTATGCATGAAACCTCTTCTTCTCCCTTTTTTTTGTAGTATTTTGAGTGTATTTGAGTGGAGTCTTACTCTCATGGCAATGAAAGTCACTTCTTATCATTTTCCTTGAGTCTCCATTCCTATGTTCTTTTCTCTCTCTATTCAAGTCTCTAAAGTAGTTCTTGTTCGGCCGCTCACTGTGCACACATGGTCCATCCATTTCTCAAGCCACCATGCAAGCTTCTTTCTCTCTTTTAGGGAAATTCTAGGGGTATTGGATCGTTGATAATTCTGGAACTTGAGGGAGTAGTTTGCTTAGGCGAAATCTGCATGGGCAGATGGCAGTTAATATAGTAGTTAGACTCCCTGTCAGTATTTGGCCTATAACTTTCTCCTCGGTGGTCTGATTTTAATGAAACTTATATCAGTGCAAATATCTCTTTAAGGGTCTCCCTCCTTGTAATTACTTTCTTGCATTGGGTCGTGATTGGGTCCAAGACAAGGAGTAATGAGTCTCTATGTATGACTGTTTATTTCTATGGCAGTTTTTACCCCCTTTCAGTAAACTGTCCATATCTCTTCAACCGGTTATCTATTTTCAATGAAACTGATATCAGTGCAAAGTTGTCTTTAAGGTCTCCCTTCCATGTAATTAGTTTCTTGCATTGGGTCTAGGACAAGAAGTTATGAGTCTCTATGTATGACTATCTTTACCCCCTTTTAGTAAACTGTCCATATCTCTTCAACTGGTTATCTGTTTTCAATGAAACTTATATCAGTACGAAGCTCACTTCAAGGCACACCCTATATGTACTTTAATTTTTTATATCAATCTTTTGGTGGAAGTTATAGAGCTCTATGTTTTCTAGCAGTTTGTAGAATGATTTTGAGCCATTTCTAGAGGCTTCTGTGAAGGAGGAGCCATGTTTCCTCGGAATTTACCCATCCAACCAAATCAGCCCCTTCAAGCCCCTAGATATATATAAATTCATGTCATGTTGAGCCAAAAGATCTTCTTCCAACAAAACATCGCTCTTCTCTTTGGCACCGACCGGCTTAGTGAGATAATGGCCTCTGCGGATCCTTTTCTTCTCCCGATGCTAGACTACAACATCACTTTTGGGATGTTACCATATTCATTCTCCTCTAAGGGAAGCAAGGAGAAGGATATGTTGTGGTTTTCTTTGCATAAAAATATTTTCTTCATCTCTCTTTGCAAGTGATAAGGGTCTCTATTATTAAGATTGGGAAGAGCAGGAAGCTAAGAGGTGCGTGACATTTCATTACCCCCAACTTCATGTCACATCTTTTGGTGGAGACGCCGGGTATGCTTGGTATTAAATTCATCCCACCTTACTTAATGGTCTCGGGTGTACTTGATTACATGTTATGCCTAATATAGGCATGTGTTTTCTGATGTGATAAAAAGAATGCCTAGAAGAACTCTGTTTGGAGAGATTGCAGTCCGTTTAAGAGAACTAGAAGATTGTGAAGGTGATGCTCAAGCTATTCGCAGAGTCAGCATGATCATATCCTTTATGTTTGCACTCTTGAATATGTTGGTGAATTGACAACATTGGCAGTAGGCACAATGATAGATTGGGGATTATTTCATGCACTGGCAGCTTGGTGTGAAGAAGAGTTGAATCTTTGGGTAGTTTTTGACTATAACAGTGGAGTGGTGATTCTCAATGCTTTTAACTTTTTTTGCTATGCAAATGATGAAGAGTACAATATCTTGAAGCTGTTATGTGCACTTCCAATTGTGAGAAGGGTGATTCTGGAATGCATGTCTACATAATGTTTTCATGGTGCTGGTTGGTCACTTATTTTTGAAGATTTTATTGAGGATCACATTGTGGAGGGTTTTCAACAAGTGGTTATGTATAATAAGTTGGTCTTGGTATACTAAGGCTCAGTGGGATCTTGTTTGGGATATTAGTTGGATCTTGGTGTTTCCTTTTTGTGTTTCATCATGGTGAAGATTCCAGTGTTTTAAGGGACCCAAGGGAAAGACCCGGAGTCTTATCTTCGGGATTTTGTTCGAGGATGCCAGCTTTTTGGAAGGTCCATGAAGGATCGGGTGGAGATTTTTCTCGATTTTCTTGAAGGTGTAGCCTTGAGTTGGCATGAGGCCTTGTCGGACTCTACCAAGGAGGACTGGGACCAAGTGGTGGCAGCAATGAAGCAAAGATTTGGGGCAGTGGAGTCACCAAATGCTTTGATGTTGCAGTTGGACCAGTTCTATCAAGGAGAGGGTGAGATGGTCTTTGCGTTGGTAATCCGATATGAAACTTTATGGACAAAGTATGAAAGGGCAGCTTTGCGAGCTGTGGCATCTACATCATCGGCCCCTCAAAGTCTCTCAGCGATGGAGCACTTAAAGATGAGCAAATTTGTTATGGCTTTGGAGCCTCATCTTTGCTCAAAAGTAATGAGTAAAGATCCAATAACATACATGGAGGCACTTTGCATTGCGACTAAGAAAGAAGCTTCTCTAAAGATTGAATCCTCTTTTGTGTCTTCAACAACTTTAACTCCTAAGGTGGAGGTACTTCTCAGGTACCAAAGTCCTCTGAGTTAGATCATAATATCTTCCAATTGATGGCAGAGTTTGCTAATTTGAAATTGCATTTGGTTAATGCACGACAACCTAGAGCACCAAAGAGTGAAGATAGGCCTCGAGATAAGAGTGGGGTCACTTGCTATAAATGTAATGAAAAAGGTCACTATCGCCTCGAGTGTCCTAGATTGAGAAAGAAAGAAGAAAAACAAGTATCCTTGTTAGAAGCTTGTTCAGGGGATGAGGAAAGAGATATAATGATGGCTAAATGGGGGCGTGGTAAAGCAAAAGAAGAAGAAGAAACCAAGGAATAAGTAGTTGAGAAACATTAGGAAGAGGAACACCGTAGTAAGAAAAAGAAGGCATCTAGAAGGAGAATTAGCCAGTCAGACTTTCCTTTAGGACAAGGCATTGGAAGCTATGACTTGTTGTCTGACCTTAAAGAAAAGGAAGCTCATATCACCTTTGGTCAATTACTTGCTTTGTCTCCAAAACTACGGAGCAGATTGCAAGGTTGTAGCCACACCCATGGAATAGAGTTTGAAACTTACAAAAGACTCTAAAAAGCCTACAATCAATGACAGGTACTATCAGTAGCTCATTGAATCTCTTATATACCTGATGATCACATAGCTAGATATTTGTTATGCAGTAAGCTCACTAGCACAATTTATGGCAAATTTAAAACAATCTCACTGGAATGCAGCCAAAAGAGTCTTGAGATACATCAGAGGTAAAGTCAGTTTGGAATAGAATATAGAGGAAGTCATTGAAGGTTGCATGGATACTATGACAGTGACTATGCTGGAGATCATGAGACCAAGAGATCCACACTGGGATATGCATTTTTTCTTGGTCAAGGTGCTATATCATGGTTGTCAAACAAATAGCCAATTGTTTCTTTGCTTCAACTAATTCAAAATATAGACCACTTAGTACAGGTGCATGTGAGGCTATATGGTTCAAAAGACTATTGTTAAAAATAGATTACTTTGATGAATCAAAGCCAACAATAATATACTATGATAATCAATCAGCTCAAGCATTGGCCAAGAATCTAATATATCACTCCAAGACAAAGCACATTGATGTCAAAGAGCACTTCATCAGAGAAAGAGTGTTACTTGGTGAGACCACACTGTAGCATTGTGATAGCAAAGAGAATATTGTAGACATCTTTACCAAACCACTTGGCAAATAGCTTTTTGAGAATCACCAACAAGCTCTTGGTTTGACTCAGAGAAAGGACATTCCCATTAAAGGGGTGTGATGGAATGTAATTCTCAGTCCTTCTTTGATTCCTTAGAATGATCATCTTGAGAGAAGGCCTACTTCATGATGATGATCTTGAGGGAAGCGATTGAGAAACCATCTCAACATCATGTGTTTGATAGTGTGTGCATAGCACTAACAAATAGAGAAAAGGGTTAGATACCCTAACCCTAACCCTAAAAGGGTTTGTATATATTCTACATTTTCAACTAAATCTAGTGTACAGTTAGTCATTTGTGGTGTGCTCTTTAGCTATGCCCTCTCTCCTCATCTCCACTCTTCTCCTCTCCCCTCTTTAGCTATGCCCTCTCTCCTCATCTCCACTCTTCTCCTCTCCCCTCTTTATATTTTGTCAGTGTTGCCCACAAAAGAATCTCTTTGCAAGCCCTTTCTACCAATATCATGTCTTTCTTGCCCCTTTTCAAACTCATCTAGCACATGAACATAGGCAATGCAACCAAAAATTTTCAAATGAGAAATATTTGGTTTCCTACCAGTATACATCTCCTCTAGCGTCATGCCATGTATTGCTGCAGTGGGAGTCCTGTTCATTATGTAAACTGCTGTAGCAACTGCTTCAGCCCAATAATAATCTGGTAGGTCTTTTTCATTTAGCATCGCCCGAGATACCTCTCTAATATGCCTGTTTTTCCTTTCTGCAAGTCCATTTTGTTGTGGGGTATGACTGCATGAATACTGCTACTTTATACCATGCTCCTGCAGGAACCTTGCAAACTCATTTGAGAGGTACTCTCCCCCTCCATCTGACCTTAGGCATTTTATTTGCAGGCCTGTTTCTTTTTCAACCATAGCTTTAAAAGCTTTGAAATGCCCAAACCCTTCACTTTTCTTTTTCATAAAATACACCCAAACTTTTCTATTGTAGTCATCAATAAAACTGACAAAATAATGACAGCCTCCAATAGATGCAGCTTTAGTAGTCCACACATCAGAGTGGATTAATTTCAATGGCTTCTTACTCTCTTGAACATGTCTAGGAAATGGTTTCCTTGCATGTTTTCCAAATTGACAGGCTTCACATACCTTATGCATTTCTGCAACCTTGAATTTAAGTAATCCTACAACAATGTTTTGGGCCTGCATTGATTTAAGTCACTGTACATTAACATGACCAATGCGTTTATGCCAGATATCAATATCTGCAACTACATCGGTCCCATGTGCAAACATTGCTGCACTTAATTCAGGCATGTCTG
Organism: Dipteris shenzhenensis; assembly: GCF_047967505.1. Classification (NCBI taxonomy): domain Eukaryota; kingdom Viridiplantae; phylum Streptophyta; class Polypodiopsida; order Gleicheniales; family Dipteridaceae; genus Dipteris; species Dipteris shenzhenensis. The sequence continues at coordinate 17,310,203 of NC_141627.1, read as the reverse complement.
CATCCAACGTAAACATCCTGCCCTTCTTCTTTCCTTTTGCTATCAAGCGATCGTTATTTTTCATATCCTCAACAAAGCATCCATGAGGATTCCTGCAAGCCCTGCTCAACCATTTGACCAACAAAAACCAGGTTCTTAGTGATATTCAGGACATGAAATACATTAGAGAGGTATTTCTTTTTCCCATCCTGCATAGATAAAGAAATTTTACCAATCTGCACAATACGATGTGTAGTATCATCATCAGTCTCCACAAATCCTGGTTTTTTCATTTTCCTTGCATCCTGCATCCACTCTGCATGACCTGTCATGTGGTTTGATGCACCTGAGTCAACATACCACACATCATTGCTTTCTTTTGCACTTGCCCGGGGGATTCACAAGAGGAAACTTATGATATCATGTGAGTGTACAATAGGGGGTTTTTTTTTAATGAGGCATAAGCTTATACATTAGGGGTGGGGGGCCTTTTATTTTTTCCCAATATTGAATTTAAGTTAGGGGGGCCATGCCATATTTAAGAGGGGGGGACATAGTATAGGCTACCTTGGATAACTAGTCCAAACAAGTTTGGCTTTGTGTATGGTTTTAAATAGTCATAGGGAAAGTAATCTAAATTTTCTTATTGTGTGATCTAAATGCTTGAGAAAGAATGTAGATATAAGGAAAGGGGGGACATAATAGAATTTTGGTGGTATCTTATAAGCTTAAATAGGGGTGTTTTATCATCCTACATGGATCTTAAATAGGGGGTTTTCTTGAAGTTCATGCACGCAGGTGACGTCCCCCTTTCATGAAGAGTGAATCCCCCGGGTGCACTTGTCACAGAATTGGTCATGTGCTGCACCATAAATAAATGCTCATTTCTGTCATCACCCTATCTACTAGAGGATGCATAATTGCCTTGCTGCAATTTTCCATTCATAATGTCATTTTGCTTTTTGTAGCAGTCTTTAGCCATATGACCCATTTTACCACAATAGTAGCATTCAACATTGCTGTTTGCATTTTGGCCTCTCCATCCACCACGACCTCTTTGGCTCCCCCTACCTCTAGAGTTACCACATCCTCCTCCAAAGGACTGGTTTTCTTGAGTTTGCTGCATATTCTGATTTCTACCACGGCCTCCAGATCTCTGGCCTCCTCTACTTCTGCCTCTACCTCTTCTAGCATTTGAGTAGAAGACAGTTTCTTTTGAAGTTCCTCCTGAAGAAGATGCACCACCATTTCTCTACTCTTCAAAAATTAGAAGAGCAAACAACTCCTCAAAATTAGGAAATTTTTCACGGACGGCAATGGATGTCCAAAATTATGTATAATCCTTTCCTAGACCATTCAAGGTCACAGAAACTAGATCATCATCTTCCACTGGTGACCCAATGGAAGCAAGTGCATCTGCAATTTTCTTCACCTTCATGTGTTAGCCATTGATGCTCATATTTTCTCTCTGCACATTGTGCAACTCCTGCTTGAGTTGCATTTTCCTGGCTTGTGTATTTGTGCTGTACATTTTTGCCAAAGTATCCCATGCCTCCTTTGGCATACTTGCATCCTGAATATGCACAATCATAGAATCTGAAATACTGATAGACAGCCAGTACATAACTTTTCTGGCTCTCTCATGCCATCCTTTAAATGCCTGCATTTCCTATTGATTGGGAACATTAGGAAGAACTGGTTCTTCTTCATTTCCTGTAATGAACTCCCAATAGCCTTTTCCCATAAGGAAATTCATCATTCTAAACTTCCATGCTTGGAAGTTGTTCTTGTCAAGCTTTTCAGTGACAATCTATGAAAGAGATTCAGACGCCATTATAGAACACTGCAAAATATTCTATCACTGCAAAAAACACAGCTCCCGCCTCACAAGGGCAAATCTGCAAAACTGACGAAAGCAATATTTGACCACACAGTCACTTCTTAGTGACGATTTTGCATCAACAGGCAATAAGGATGATTCTGTAACTCCCAGTATCTCTATGCACAGGCATACGATGAAATTTTTTTGACAACTTTTCACCGACTTGCAGAGCAATGGTCGCACAACAAAAACAGGGCCTTTTTCTCAATGCTTGCGGAGAACTTCCACCTTAGAAACGGGCCCTGAAATGGCCTCGAATCAGAAAAATAAAGTCCCCGAGGGCTTCGCCATTGCCTGCAGCATATATTACCCTCTGGCCACATCGCGAAGGGCATCTCAATCTAAGATAATGCACTCTTGCACTTTTTGGCTGTGCTACCTGCAGAGATTTGCTCCCAAACTCGAAAAGGAAAGCAACACTGGTCCTCTTACTAGGACACCGTGAACTTGGTTTGCTTTCTTGAGCTCCTTACCATGAACCAGGCTCTGATACCATGTAAAGATAGTAGGAGAGAAGGAAGGAGTCTCACTTGCAGCTTTCTCACATACACAATGGGGGAATACACATAAAGGTGGAGGCTGAAAACAGTTTTCCTCTTCTTAGTTATGAAAGCCAAAAGAACTCTAGTACAAAGAAATAGGAGAACCCTATATGTGGGTCTCAAACCAAACTCAGCTAACTAAGGTGGCATACTAACTGAGCCATGAACTAGAGTACATAAGGATAGCTGTCATCCAGCTATTATTCATGGGTGGTGTACCAACTGCATCTGCAGCTAACAAGTCGGTGACATAAATGCACAACGGTCACCCTAGCATATCACGAATGGAGCTCGATATCTCAACATTATGAACATATATGTTGCAACAATGAGCAATGACATGACTATAGGTGAGAAAGGTTCAACACCTTTGGAACTTGGAAATGAGGGAGATAATGACAAACAACTACAACACAAGAGCTTGAGCACCGAGATTTATTACCCAAACCATCGACTTTAGTTACTCCAACTCGAGACATTAATGTTCAAAATTGTCTTTGCTTTCGATGTATTTGATGACATACCCAATCTTAGTCATTGGAAGGGCAAACTATTAAGCTTTAAACTTTACATGGCTAATATCATGAAAGTACATTCCCTTATAGAGTCCATACAACAAGGTTACCGTCCATGGTGAGAAGCTCACCCTCTCAGGACTTGAGAAGGTTATATGAACAACTACCCATAACCCAAGTGCTCATGGAGGACAAGCTAGAAGTGGATTGGCTTGGTATTTTTATGAAGAGTTTTGAGTCCCAACCGTTGGTAATTCACAAGGGCCAAGCTCAATGTATAGATTGTGCTCATGCTAGGTATCTTGCTAGCTCTACCAAACTTGCTCTCTTACATATTTCCTTTCAAAAAAATGGTGATAAAAGAAATTCTATTTAGGACCATCAAACAAAAGGTCAAGTACCTCTTGATGTATAAAGGTTTTTGGCCCTATATAAACTGGCATCACATTCGACAAAAAAGACATTGAAGACAAAGGAATGTCATTGCTCTTAATCTTCATCCCAAGCTTATACATTTGGTGGTGGGAGCTATGCCATAAAAAACAACTTGGAATGAGTTGGATCGATTCTATGGAGCAAGTGGCAAGCATTTTTCATTGCACTCAAAAGTCAAATTATTTGATCTACATTTTCTAAAAATGATATATTGTGTGACTTTATTAGCGAGCTTCATATTATCACAACCCAATTGGCCACTATAGATGCAAAGGTGGAAGAGGACTTAATTGCAATGCTCTTGAAGAGCATGCCCGAACCTTATGAGAACCTCATCACAACTTTAAAGCATTTCTCAAACCCCAACTCGGAGAGAATTATTAGTGCTTTGCTCAATGAGGAGCGAAACATAAAGGCAAAGAAGGAGAGGGTGCATCTACATCCACTCAAGGCCAAGCCTTATCAATGGGTCATGGCAAGAACAAAAAGTCTTTCAATGGGTTCAAATGTAATTTTTGCAAAAATAAAGGTCATGATGAGGCCCATTGTTTCTTAAAAGATCCTTCATAGAAAAAAGGTTATTATTGTTTGATGGAATCCTCTCAGTGTAAGAGAG